>NW_021319419.1:263960-330100 GCF_001605985.2 Dendrobium catenatum
TCGGTAGAGGTAAGGAGTTAGCTTTTGGTTGTGGTTCTCTGCTAGCTTCAGGAGGAAGCAAAAGGAGATAGGTTCTCTTCCATGTCGGGGTGGCAAAAAGGAGGTTCTTGTGAGGGCTTCTCCGCCTAGCCGTGGGGGCTAAAGGAGAGTCGCGTTTTGTAGTGCAATATTTGGAGGGTGCCTCCAAGGAGTGGACGTAGGTCGAGTTGACCGAACCACTATAAATTTTTGTGTTCTTATTTTTTGCTTCCGCACTTTTAATTTCGCATTTATTTTTGTGGTGTAATTTTGGTTTATGTAATTTTTATTCTTTGTGAAAAGAATTTTTTTTAAAATACTAATTCACCCCCCCTCTTGGTTACCTTGGGCCAGTTCTATAGGGCTTAACATCCCTAACGAACTTTCACCCCTTTCAATGGAGGGGGAAGAAAATAGTGAAGGGATATAATGAAAGGGCAGATTAGACCATACATATGATTAACCATGGAGGATAGCAGCTCTCGCCTATGCACCTCGATGGGTAATAATATGCATATCCCGATTACAATCATTACATCTCTCGTACTAAATATATCAGCTCAAGTAGGGTTTTTTTGATGTGTGATTCAGTTTCCCACGAGCGTAAGCCCCCGTGGTTAATTACATCTTAGGCCAGAGCTTAAGAAGACTCTTGATTAAGGATCCTATATTATCCTTTCCAATGGATTTGACACAAGGGTGGTGAGTAGGAAGTTCCTTATCAAGGGGAAGAAAGGTCCAATTGGCTTAGTCAACACACGCAGTTCATACTAGCATTTGGAGGGACAAAGACACTAAGGAGAAATTGGAGAAAAGAAAGTCAAGCACTCCAAGCATATAGGAGAGAAAGATAGAAGTGGCGTCATCCATGTGATGCAGATAGGTAGGATTTATAGTCCCTAAAAAAAGGAAACTTACCCACCGATGAGGAATACTATGAGACAAAATGTAGTAGCCTTGAATCCTAAATCTAAATGGGGTTAGAGTTCTATGCACAACACTAATACCCATGTCCTAACTAATGCAGTGCAAAACTTTGACTTACCCCAACCTATAGTGGGGAGCTAGCTAACCACCTAATCGATTCAAAACCATATTATCAAGTCTTTTATAAAAAATAGATTGGTAGTTTAGTTTTTGGAAGTTAAGGCCGACATCTAGAGATTGGCCTTGTACTTATGTAGGGTGAATGCTCCTAGAGCTAATACATTTAAATTTTTAATTTAATTAGTTTCTAATGCACTGCATGCTAATTCAAGTGCCCAAATTGGACATGCATGAAATTTAAAAAGTCTTAAAAAATAGTTTTTTTAGAAAAGATTGGGCTTCCCTAGATCCAGCACCTCATCCTCATAGGATGGATTATCTGAACTCTACCTGCAGGCGGGGAAGTGTCTTATAGCAAGGAGGAAGAAAAATACAATAATATGTATAAGAACTAGATGAATCTAGCTATTTCCTAGATCATTATATTTCTATGTTATTTAATTCTTCAAATTTTAAGTAATTGTTATGAGTAGAAAAATTTTTAGTCCTTAGAGAGCCTAATGAAATCTGGGCTAAAACAAAAGCGTCATGTAAATTTCCAATAAACTAAGAAGCACAAGCAATACTAGAGGCAAACATTTAAGTAAAACACATCAGAATAATTAACAAATTAATAAATGGTCATAGGCAAACCATCCTTAATTACAAACCAGGGTCTGTAGAAAATAAACTGGTCAGGAACCACTACCAACATCCCAACTATCCAAACCTAGGAATGACATAAATGACTTTGAATGGGATAATGGGTCTTCAACCCTTCATCCTTCTTGGAATTCTTCTCCTTGTCCTTCTTGGATCTCTCCTCCTTTGACTCCTTAGATCTCTCCTCCTCGGTCTACTTGGATTCATCGTGGCTTGAATATCAAAACGGAGAGACAATTTTCCCTTAAAGGGGTATTGCCTTTTCTCTTTGGATATCTAAAAGCCATCTGAACTCGATCTTCCAAATAGAAGAAGACTCTCCCTCTTGAGGATGCCTTCTTCTTTTAAAATTTGAGTTTGATAAGGATATCCCAACTCAAAGATAGTTTCACAACTCAAATTAATATTATAAATGATTACATTAATAAAAAGCAGTAAATTCTAGACTCTCCTATAAGGTTATCCTAATGAAAAAAATATCTCAAGCAGTTATAATATCCCAAGTAGTTTATATGAAAATAAAAATACTCTTTACAGCCACACTTGGCCATGCTCTTAATTATTTTTTAGTGCTAAGCAGTCTCTGGAGCACCTGTAGCAGTTATTATTTATGATTTTTATTTAGCCCTCATTTATTTAGGGCGACTGAGTAATTTCTGAAGCACCTGCATAAGACATCGTTAGTATTTAAATCCTGACTATTACCCCCCTTTTATTTAGTGTTGTATGAGCTCAGACACTTCTAGAAAACATCATTAGTATCAAAATATCGATCCCATCCTATGTATAAATCTAATGCACAATCAAATCAATTTCCAAAGTACAGTAAAAGTAAGCAAACACAATATCAATTTCGCTCACTACACTCAGTAAAATCTTAGAAAGCCTGACACACAAGAGAAAAGTAAATACCAGCATAGCCTCGGTCTAGAATTGGTGTCCTAACAAATAATTATACATATATGTAAAGGCCTGTGTGGCTAGGATAGATCTGAGCTGGGTAGTTAATTTAAGTCACCTAAAATTTTGGTTTGTTGAAGCTCTGAAAAGGAAACTTTATTTAATATTTAAATATTAGTGAATTATGATCCATTTTTATTAATTTTGTTTGTTGATTTATTTTAATGTTTAAAGTAATAATAATTAGAGTTTAAATTATATTAGTAAAGTTTAGGAAGCTAAGGGTCCACCTATACATTAAGCTAAGGAGGTCCAAAAGGTGACTATAAGAATTAAGCTAGGTTTGGAATTTGTAACATTTTAATTAAATTTTAGACCCTAAGATGAGTAATTTGGATTTTAGTTTACTAGATTTGGAGTTTTTTATGCAAAGTTATGAATTTTAGAAGTTTCGGGTCCTAGAGTATAGGCTACAGTTGACTGAAATGTTGACTTTTTAATTTAGGTTAATTTTTGGACACCTAATATTTTTAATAAATACTAGACCCTAATTAGAGTTGAAATATTTTTAGTTTACCCATTTTTGAATTTTTTATAATTAATTATGATTTTTAGAAGTTGGAGCAATTTAAGGAATTATCAAAATTGTATAATTAGGGGTATTTTAGGGATTTTGATCCAAATTAACTCCAAACTGATTGGAATCACCACCAAAGGTCAACAATGACCTAAAGAAGTGTTCTCAAGTGTTTAGAATTATTAATAATTTTTAATAATTTAATTAAGTCAAAAGGTGTTTTTTAATTAAAATTAAATTAGAGTTCAAATTAATGTTTAATTAAGGAACCCTAATTATCTAAGGTTAAGGACTTAATTATGAAGGGTTTAAAGTATTATGGGTATTTTTTAAAATTAAAATAGATTTATTAGAATTTTCTAAAGTTTTTAAGGCTTGATTAACGGGTGAATTAAGGTTTGTTAATTAAGAGTTTTAAAGAGTTCTAAAAATTTCTAAAAAATTCTAGGGGGTTAATGATGTCACTAAGTCTTATTGTTTGAATTCTAGTCAAATCAAAGGTCTATCCTAGCTCCTAAAAATATTCTAAGTTCACTAGATGGTTCTTATTTATTGTCCTTAGGATGTCACTACACTAAGTAGGATTAAACTGAGTTTTAAACTAACCCTTAGGGATAACATAGAGGATATGCAACACATGAATAAACACATCAAATTCCTAGATCTAGGAGAGCCTAAGTTATGTGCTTGTGCATCTTATTTATGCAAAAGAAAAAATTATCACACTTCAGTGTGATTAAAGATGTAATTAGTGAATGATTTGATCACAATCATTAACTACTCAATCCCCCATTATTACTATTTATGCATATAATCTATGTTTAAAATTTCAAGAAGGAATCTCCCAAAATTAAGGATTTATAGTATCTATAATTTTAAAATAATTTTAAAATATTTATACATATAAATAACATTTTTTAAGAAAAATAATATAATTAAAATAGGTTAAATTTATAGTTAAGGAAACTAAGGAAGATTCGCCAGCCACCAAAAGAGGGTTTTAAAAATAATTTGAAAATAATCATTGAAAATAATATATAATAATTATTTAAATACTATTAAAATATACTTGATTTTATGGTTTAAAATTAATTTTAAATAATTATTTAATCAAATTTGTAATTAAAAAAGATTTAAATTAATTTAAAAATAATTTTAATTAAAATCGGCAGCGGCGGCGGTCAATGATACACACAGCGCGAGCGAGTTCGCTGGCTCAAACTATATATATGGTTTCCAATAACTAACAATGATTGCGTCGTCGTGCATTCATTACTAATGATTGGCGGTGGCATGGTAATGATCCCGTGCCACTTAACCATGTCGGCGTAGGATCTTAGCCATCGGATCCACGCAGTAATGGGATGGATGGCCAAGATCTAGTTGAACAGGAGATCTAACTACAGGCTTAATTCTGCAGTTTGAAAGAAATTGTGGAACGACGGGATCTCCGCCGTTGTTCAGAATATCGATGGTGGAGATCTCGTAGAGTTGAGGCTAGGGTGAACCCATAAGCCAAAATAATATTACATCTTGTTTGATCGATCAGGTCGATCAAGTCTGATGAACTTTTAACCACATCCTGTATACATGAAGAGCAATCATGGGGGATTAAAATCACACTCTAAAACATGCTTTTTAGAAAGCTATTTAACCTTATGTGTCCTAGACTAGGGTTTGAGATTTTACCAAAAATACCTAATGAATTTGGGAGATATCATGCTTGTTGCACTTGTAGATTGTCTATGCTCCTAGTTGTAGATGAAACCACGTTTCAAAACATAGTGGATTGATGTCAATTCGCTTTGGAACATTTTAGCATTTGGTTTGCTAGAAAGCTCGTTGCTGGTGGGGGTTCGGTGGTGGATTTGAGTAGAAGAAGGTGAAGGGAGATGATGGGAGCTCGAACACAAGAGATCTTAGGCTTAGAGCGCTTGGAATAGAAAAAGAGCAAAAGGTCCTCCTCAAGTTGCCCTAAATCATCTATTTAAAGGCACAAGCTTGGCATAGACAGTCATGATTCAGCCAAGAGTAAATTAGGAAGGAAAACATTTGATTTAGCCGTGAAATTACATTAGGAATTGATTGGAATGAATTAAATGCATTAATTAGGCTCAAATTTGATTTAAATAGGTCAATTTGACCTATATAAGACTTGGGTCGACCAAGTCAATGAGTCACCTTGTCAAACCAGTCAAATCGGTCTAAGGGGTGAGGGCATGAGCTCAAAGGGCTTGAAATGGATTTGAAAGTGATTTGGGCCTGAATGGGGCAAGAATGGGTCAAAATGATACACTAAGACTTGGATTGACCAAGTCAAAGATTAACTTGGTCAACCTAGTCATTTAAGCCCACTGAGTGATTGGAATGGCTCCAAGAAGCCTTGAAATTATTTAGATTTGATTTAGTGTTAAAATGACACATTTGGGTTGATTTCATCAACCTGGGTTGACCTTGTCAACCAGGTTAACCTAGCACTCAAGTTTGAGCTAAACAAAGTTGGTTTGACCCTATGAGTTCAAGGAAAGTAGGGTTTTAGCCTAAGGGGCATTATAAGAGGCTCAAAACCCAATTAAGGATGTTTAGGTCATTCTAGGTCAACCAGGTTGACCCAAGGCAGGTCTAGGCCCAAAAGACTTGGCTAGACTCCCTGAACCCATTGGGAATGGTCTTGGGGTCTAGCCTGGTCCAATTTAACCAGGTCAACTCTTTGGCCTAGGTGGGAGGGAAAATCAGGGCCCCCAATATAAGTGGTTAACAAACTAGTGAACCGCTTGTGTTAGTGTTTATCGAATATGATAACTAAAGTGTAGTATAGCACAACTACTAAAGGAGTCACCAAATGGTGAAAAAGTATGGAGGGTTTCTCTCCTTGCCTTACCCTATAGTGAGGGTAGAGCTGAAGAGAGAATCGAGAGTAAAGTAGTAAAGTAAACCAACTACCTGTCTGACCATATCAAAATAGCAAAATAGAAGGTGAAGGGGTACCATATCCTCCTAATCCTTTCGAAATAGTAGATTGGGGTGTTTCAATATTTGCCTGACCATATTAAAATAATAAATAAATGAGTCATGAAATCTGATGCTTTCCATATCACAACAGGACACTCAGGGTAAAAGGTGGTGCGAAATGCCTTATAGGTACTCTGTTAGGCTCTCTCAACTAGGCACGTAAAGTTAACTATATGTCTGACCATATCAAAATAGCAGGATAGAAGGTGAAAAGGTCCTGTCTCCTCCTGATCCTTTTGGAACAGAGGATTGGGGTGACTACATATTTCTGCCTGACCTCAGCAAAAGTAATAAGCCATAAAATTAGAGGTCTACCTTGTCTTTAATAGGACATCTAGAGTAAAGGGGTGGTGAGAAATGCCTCCCAGAGACTCTATCAGGCTCTCTCAATCGGGTAAGTAAAACCAACTATATGTCTGTTCATTTAAAATATTAGGATAAAAAATGAAAGGGTCCCATCTCCTCATGATCCTTTTAGAACAGTGGATTGGGGTGACTCAAAACTTCTACATGACCTCAACAAAAGTTAATAAGCCACGAAATTGGAAGTCTACTCAGCCTTTAACAGAAAATCCAGAGTAAAGGGGTGGTGAGGAATGCCTCCCATGAACTATGTCAGGCTCTCTCAACCAGGTAAGTAAAACCAACTATCTATCTGTTCATTTCAAATAGTAGGGTAGAAGGTGAAAGGGTCTCGTATCCTCTTGATTCTTTCAGAATAGTGGATTGGGGTGACTCAATACTTTTGCTTGACCTCAGTAAAAAGTAAATAATCCACAAAATTGGAAGCCTTCCTAGTCTTTAACAGGATATCCAGAGTAGAGGGGTGGTGAGGAATGCCTCCCAGGGACTCTATCAAACTCTCTCAACTTAGAAACTTAAGCCAACTATCTGCTTGACCATATTAAACAGCAAGATAGAAGTTAAAAAGGATCTCATCTCCTCATGTCCTTTTCAGAATAGTGGATTTGGCTTACTCAATAATTCTGCTTGACCTCAATAAAAATATATAAGCCACAAAATTAGAAGTCTGCCTAGTCTTTAACATAACATCCTGGGTAAAAGGGGTGGTGAGGAATGCCTTTTAGGGACTCTATCGGGCTCTCTCAATTAGGTAAGCTTCAACATCTACTCAACCAGATCAACCTTACAAATGTGGAAGGGCACAATACTCACTTACTCCTATCGAGAGTAGTGGGTAAAGAGCTAGGCTTTAATACCTGCCTGATCACAACAGGACAATCAGAAATAAAAATGGTGGTGAGGAATGCCTTATAAGCGCTCCTTTAGGCTCTCTCGACCAGGTAAGTAAATCCAACTACCTATCTATTAGTATCAAATTAGTAGGGTAGAAGGGAAATTTATCTCAACATCAATCTAACACAGATCTGTGTAAGGATGTAAGGGAGAAAGGAAAGGTGAATGGAAGAATTTAAAGAGTAGAGTTATCTAAGGAATCCCAAGCTAGCATTTTCATTACCACATGGTAGAGGACAAATCGTTCTGGCCATGAGTATCCAAATGCCATCAGGATCTCTTAGGGAACCCTAATCCTACACAAACGGGAAGGATAATATTAGAATGACATCTCACAATAAAGTTGGAAGAGATACACCCTCAGTAGAGTGTGCAAAGAGGCAGTCTCATTCCAAGGGAGTAAAAAGAACTAAAATAGCGAGGGGGCACCTCTACTATAGAAAACAGGACTAAGTCAAGTAGAAATAATCATCAAGGGAGCTATAGTGGTAAACACGTACTAACTGATGGGGACCTTATAAGAAGTAGAAGCAACATCAACACATCCAAAGGACCTCTCTGGAAGCTAAGAGTCGGGTCTCAATAGGAAAACAAGTGGTAGAAGGAACTGAGGAGCTGACTTTATGCTAGAAAATCAAAGCTCAAGAAGGAAGTGATGGTAGCACCTAGGCCTGATGTCGCATATCACCTACTGGGAGAAAGAGAACTGAAGTAGTGAGGAGACACACTCACCACTGATGATACAAATTTGAATAGGATTAATAATCATCTAAAACTCACAGTGGTAACACCCACACAAACTAGTGGGAACTTGTGGGAAGCGAAAGTGACCTCGATTAGATCATTAAAAGAAGGAAGGGACATGTTTGCTAGGAAAATAAAAAGACCTCAAACTAGTGATGCTAACATCCAGAACATGGATGTACTACATCATAACTAGGGAATAGCTCTTGGTAGTGAGGGGACACACTCTCCCTTGAGGGTAGTAACTATGAATAAGACTAATAAACATCAAAGGGTCACAGTGGTAACACCTACCCTAACCAGGTATGACACTTTAAGGAGTTAAAGCGAGAGTGGCCTCAACATATTCATGAGAATATTCTAGCGACTGAGCCTAGTGTATGAATGGTAGGGTAGGTTACAAAAAAATGGAGCATGAGAACTAATCTTTTGCTAGAAAATTAAAGCTCTAAAAGTAGTGATGTCAATATCTAGGACAAGATATACTGCATCACAATCAAGAAAACATTTCTAGGTAGCTAGGGGACACACTCACTACTTGAGGAAAGTAATTATGAATAAGATTGAATAACTGTAAAAAAGGTTACAGTGGTAACACCTACCCTAACCAAGTAGGATCCTGTAAGGAGTTGAAGCAACCCTAGTGCATTCATAAAACTACTCTAGTAGCTAAGAGTAGAGTACGAATAGGAAAATGGGTTGCTAAAAGAGTAGAAAAGAGGGCTGATCTTTCTACAGAAAAATCCAAGCCAAGTGTAAATGTTACGCTAGCATTTGAGATAAGATGCACTACATCACAACCAAAAATAATTAAAATTATAGAGGCTCATAACCAAATAAGCGTGGATTCATCCTTGAATCAATCACCAAGGTTCTACAAAGGATAAGAAAGAAGAATTTTGGGGAACTTCTGCTATTAGATAGTATAGCCGGGTTCCTCCTCTGATATGGGCAACCAGTTTTGCTCTACTAAGAGCTTTCTTCTCTTTTTATCATATGTATTTTTTTATTCTATGTATTCTCAATCATATATTTGTATTATCCCATACTGTCGAACATAACATATAGTATAGGGAACATTTACCATATCTATGAGTTGCTCCTAGTATGAGAACATCCTCTAATGATTGAAACATAAAGAGATGGAGTCATGAGTAGTTTTGATATCCCAGGCCATGTTCACCACATGAATAAAACTGGATAGAGAGATTACATAGGATCTTATAAAGAAGTAAACCATTGTTTTTAATAATCCCCAACCATATTCAACTCATGTGAATGATCTGGGAGCACAATCATAGCAAAATTAATATACGAATAAAATCAAAATTAGGATAGAGGATCAACATTACCACTCATGGCTAACATAAGATGGTATGGACCCAGTATCCCATCTCCAAAGGATCTAAACTAATGACTTTGACATCCCCAATTATATTCAACTCATATGAATGGATTGGGGGCCATAACTATCAAAGCAGGACTGATAGGAGGAAGAAATTCACATATGAATAGTGGATCGCCGTCACCATACCTGACTGACATAGGTGGGTGTGGACCTAGTATCACATCTCAAAAATAGACTTGAATCATTGGTTTTAATATTCCAAACCACACTCTGGGTGGCAAGTGAGACTGGGGGGCTAAGCCCTACGAAGGGGGAGAACAATCTAAAAATTCCATGTGCTAGCACCAATGTGATTAGTGCGTATAAACAAAAATATAAACATCCCTATGGAATATTAGCATATCACCTTTAAGGGTAACCTTATACGCTTCATAAAGAACATCGTATGGTAGAGGACAAATCGTTGTGGCCACACAGACTGCCGAAAAATAAAAAAGGATCCTTTTAGGGGGTACATATATAGAGGTATATCTACAGGCGGAAGGAAGGCTCCCCTGTGATGTATAAAACTCAAGCATAGTAGTTTTTCAAGTACTGCTTATTGATGACAGGCAAAGGATGAACACCATTTACATCAACAAGTACATAGGCAAGACCTTCATAAACTTTCTCTACAGTGAAGGGGCCTTCCCAAATAGGCTCAAACTTACCACTTTGGCACCGATGTGAAATGATAGGCCTATGCAAAATAAGAACTAAATTGCCTACCTGAAAAGCATGGGCTTTAACAAGGCGATCGTGTAACCGTGCCATTCAGGCATGGTATAGCTTAAGGTTATTATAAGATTATAAACGAAGCTCTTCAAAACCATCAAGCTCTTCTAACCTTACTCTAGTATTATCTTCATGAGATAGATTATGAGTAATTGCTATACATAGTGAGAGGAGCTCTATCTCAAGTGGGAGGACTACTTCAACCCCAAAAGCTAAAGCATATGGGGTGGATTGGGTAGGAGTACGTTAGGTAGTCCTATAGGCCCATAATGATTCAGGTAACTTATCTTGTCATTCTCATTTATTTACAACAAGGATTTTTCTTATCAATTGCAGGAGAGTTTTATTAAATGCCTCCTCCAAGCCATTGGCTTTGGGCTAGTAAATTGAAGAGTATCACCAATTAATTTTATGGCGACGAATAAATCTGAAAATTTTAATGCTTCTAAATGATGGGCCATTATCAAAAATTATATAATGCAGAACACCAAAGAGATAAATAATGTTATCACAAAAGAAATATTTCATATGTTCTAATTTAACTACTTTTAGTTGGATAGCTTCTGCCCATTTAGAGAAGTAATCATAGGCTGCTAAAATAAACCTATAATCCTTAAAAGAATGAGGGTTTATAGGGCCCACTACATACTTGCCCTAGGCCTCAAATGGCTAAGATGATATAGTAGAGTGAAACGGATTAGGGGGTTGGTTAATTACCATGCCATGAATCTGCTGGTGGCATCTTCTAGTATGCTCCATACAATCACGAATCATATTCGACAAGTAGTAGTTAAGGCTTTTTATTCTGCCTTTCATTTTATGTCTGGACTGATGGGCACCACAAAGCCCTTCATGTATCTCACCCATGATCTTACGAGCCTCTTCTTTAATAAGGCAAAACAACCATATTTGGTCAAAAGAGTATTGATTCAATGTATCAATTACATAGGTGAATGATAGAGCTCTCTTTATAATTTGAGCGGTACGAGATCTATCATCCGGAAGCCTACCATGCTTCAAGTATTCTATGAAGGGAACTCTCCAATCTGACTCCTCATTAATAGCAAACACTCTAAGGGTCTGATCAGGAGAAGAAAATTCTATGGGGCACAGAAAATGACGATACTAAACAATAATAGACACGTGATTTCCAGTAGGGTCAACTAATTTTTTCCTAAATTGGTAAAGGCGTCTGCTTTCAATTTATAGATCTAGGAATTTTGGCCAAAGTCACTTCTAGGATTAAGCACAAGAGCTCCATTACTTTATTATGATATGAAAAGAACTCAGACTTAAGCACTTTATAGACTCGAACTACTTGATTTATTATTAGTTGGGAGTCTCTAAAGATTTTCACCCACATAATATTCATATGAATGGCCAACTCAAGCCCAAAAATTAGAGCTTCTTACTCAGCTTCATTATTAGTATGAGGTTCTAATAAACTATAGGAGTACAGTATAGTATGACCTTCAGGGGTTACAAAAATCAAGCTTAAACCTACCCTAACTATGGGAGTTTCATTTGGATTTATGTCTTTAATGGATGAAACACTATCAAACTAAAACTGCCAAGTAGGGGACTCCTATTCATCCACACTCATGATTAGTTCATCAGGTAGATCATCATTGAGTGGAGAATTCATAAGGATTGGTTGATCAGATAGAAAGTTAGCTAGAGCCTATCTTTTGACAGCCCGCTGAAGGACAAAACTAATGTCAAATTGCAGTAAGATCATATACCATCGTGCTAGATGACCTGAGAAGGTCGGATGGGTCATTAAGTACTGTAAGGAGTTGACTTGAGAAATCATGTTGATCTTATGCGATAATATATGTTGTATAAGTTTTTATACTGCTAAGATCAAAGCTAAACATTACTTTTCTATCACCGGGTATTTTAATTTTACAGGTATCAATCATCTGCTAAGGTAGTACAAGGCAATATCCTTTCTTTCCTCATTCTCTTGGGCCAACAATGCACCTAGGGACTCATCCAGGGCCATAGTGTAGAGAATTATCGGCCTACCTCGGATAGGTGCAGCCACTACAGGAAAACTGTCTATTACCGGCGGATTTTCCGGCAGCTTTCCGGCGGACTGATTTCCGGCGGCATTTCCGGCGCATTTCCGACGGATGTCTATGAGATATCTCCGACAAATTTTTTTTCTGATTTTTTGACGGCTTTTCCGGCGTTTTACCGATGTATTTCTTACCGGCGGATTTTCCGACGGATTTTAATAATTTCTGTAAAAAAAATATTTTTTTTCATAATTTAAATAATTACTAATTTAATAATTTATTTTAATTAATTATTTACTTAATAGCTTGTTTAATCAATTATTAATTAAAGAACTTATCTTAATTATAATAAATTAAATATTTTATTTTAATGTATTCTCAGATAGAGAGAGAGAGTGTAACTTAAGTTAAGTTAAATAATTTTAATTTTTTTTGTTAAATTAAATTAACTGATTTAATAAGTAAAACGTAATAGGTTAAATAAAAAAAATTAACAAACTTAACAGATTTTGATTTCATGACCACATGGCAGAAGCTGCGGTAGCTCTTGCGCGAGAAGAGGTGGGCGGGGATCGAACCCCGCCGAAGGCGGGCAGGCCACGTTTCACGCGGGGGCAAGCTGGGGCGGGCTGGGGACCTGGGGTGTGGAGCTCGGCGCGGATGGGGGCCATCCGGTTGGCCAGAAATGATTTTTTTTTTTACTTTGCTTGACTCGCGTGAAACCGGCGCAAATAATTCTGCCGAAAATTCTTGTTTCTGACGGATTTTGGGCATTTTCCGATGAATTTTGTCCGCCAGTAACACGCGTTTTTCCTATAGTGAGCTAAAATAGGGGGTTCATAAGGTAGCAGTTATACTCTCAAAGGCCTCCTAATAACACTTATGCCAAAGGAAATGTGCATCTTCTTCACTAGAGCAACGAAGGGATAGCATCTTCAAGAAAGGTTGGAGATAAATCTCCACAAGAAAGTAAGTTTACCCTGAAAGGATCTCAACTGAGTAAGACTTTTAGGGGGTTTCAAATCCACTATGGCTTTGATCATAGAAGGATCTATCTTAATGCCTCAATAGCAGACTATAAACCCTAGGAACTTTCCTGCACTAACTCCAAATGCGCATTTTAAAGGATTTATTTTTATGTCAAATTTGTGCATGCATTTAAAAATGATTCGTAGATCTCAAAGATTATCTCCATGGACCTTACTTTTGGCTACCAAATTATCCACATAGCACTCTACATGTTCGCGTATCATCTCATCAAATATAACAGTCATAGCACATTGATTGGTGGCCCCGGCTTTTTTGATACCAAAGGGCATCACCATGTAATAAAATACACATATAGGTATATGAAATGTAGTAAATTTCTAATCTTCAGGGTACATCTTTATCTGATTATAACAAGATGAACCATCTATGAATGAGAAAACGTTATGAGATGAAGCTATATCCACCATAAGCTCAGGGATATAAAGAGGAAAATCATCCTTAGGACATCCCTTATTCAAATCATGGAAGTCAATATAGACACGTATCTGTCTGCTCTTATTCCAAACTAGAAGAATGTTGGCAAGCCAAGTAGCGTATTTCTCTTCTCTAATAAATCCATCTTCTATAAGCTGCTTAGATTTGGCGATCACCTGTTGTTCAATCTTTAACCTCATCCTATAAGGTGATGCTTAACATGGACTGCATCAGAGTTAAAGACTAATTTATGAACTGCTACTTTTAGGTTTAAACTAGACATTTCAGTGTAATTCCAGGCAAAGCAATCATTAAACTCTGAGAGTAATTGAATATAATCTTAAGCCTTTGAATCAGACAGTAAAGTATTATAAAAAATAAGCCTAGGATCTGACTCAATGCCTAAGTTCACCTCACATAGTTCATCCATGGTGGAAGTAGTGCCATCTTAAAACTCTCTAGGAGCGTCAAGGACCATATATTCATCATCATTCGGGTCTTCTTCTTCGATAAGAGAAACAACCGGATAAGAATGAGAGATAGTAAAAATATTGGTAGGATTAGACTAACTCAACCCCATATAACCCATACCTTTTATGTTTCAAGGGAAATTTGTTTGCCAAACTCGGGCATGATATAGAGCTTATTCATCGGGCCAAGTAAAATGAATGTGACCCCGCTCGACATAACATTCTACAATGTGGGAAAAATAATGATGGGCACTCATAACCTCTATATCAATAGCAGTCTCGTCTGGATCCTAGCTAAATGGACTAGTGGGGCACCTATACTATAGGGTAAAGAGGCACACTCCTTAGATTGTACTGGCCTGAATGTCTTATATAATGGAGGCCTGGGGGCTTCGCAAGTCTGTAATAAATTACCATCACTAGTTGAAGGAGTGTCAAAAGGTCTTTGCCGGGAATCTTTAACTCTCATTCCACATATTTGATGGGGAATAGGTTCTCCACTAGTAGTCTAATGTCAAAGTCTTCTTCCTTGACTGAGCTACAATCAATAATTAATTCACCCTCAGGTATCAAATGACTATAAAAGGTAGGAAGTGAATCGTAACTAGCAGAATCTGGGAGTGGTGAAGGGACTGAATGATGATGGACATCGATCATTTTATCATCCGAAGAGTCAAACTTGTCGGTTAAACAAGAAGTTTAATGGTGTGGGTGAGGAGGAGCCTGAGTGTTATAGTTTTGCGGCTCAGGAGTCGACCATTTGCCTCTACCTCTACCTCATCCTCCCCTACCTATACTAGGTGAACATCATGCCTCACTACAAACCGAAAAGGAGCTCTATTAGAATGTGTAGTGGAAACACCTGCCTCAATACTAACCTGTGGTTGACCATATACTAACGATTGTATAGGACCTTGTGCAGGTGACTATTTAGGACCCTGTACAACAGTAGTGGGTTTCATTAGTGACTAGGAAGGTGGAGGTTTATGAGTCTTTTGAGGTAGATAATATTTTGGGTCATCATAAATAGAGCCCTCATGTATGGAAAAGGGTTGGGTATCTTCAGGAATGGTATACTTGACACCATTCCTTATAAACTTCATACATTGGTGCAAGGTAGAGGGCACCATTTCATACTCATGGAGCCAAGACCTTTCTAAGAGAGTCTTGTATGAAGTGTCATCCTCAAGTACATAAAAGTTTGCCTTAGTTAGGAAATTTCTACACTTCAAATGCAGGGTAATAGACCCTAGAGCGCGCTGGCCTTGATCATTAAAGACTTTTAATATAATCTTATCTGAGGTTAGCTTCAAATGTCCTAGGGAGAGGCTCTTTAAAGTTTCATAAGTAAGAATATTTACTGAAGCCCCTTGGTCGATAAGGACCATATTCAACTCATTACCTTTGACTTCAATAGTGATATGTAAGGGACGGTTGTGCTCAGAAGTCTCTAAAAGAAGGTCACAATTTGAAAAAGTAATGCATGACATCTCTTTCAAGTGGCATGCATCTCCAACATAAATAGAAGCAAAGAAAGCTTTATAAGACTCTGGTTCAAGTAGGGCTTTCACTAGTGTCTCTCTCAAGTTAGGGGACATCATTAAAGCATCATAAACGCTATGAAGATAAGGAATTTTTCTTAGATGAGCCATCACATTATAGTCGACCTCTAGGTAAGGGCCTTTCCCTTTGTCCTTAGATATCTCTTGGGAGGAAGGAGTAGGATCATCATGCTAGGTAATAATATTTTTATCTTTTTCTTATATATTTTTAGCCATCCGAGGTGGAAGGGCCTTCCCTGAATGCAAATGAACTTCCTGTATTTAGTCATCCTTAATAGGATATTCATTTGGTTCAGTGGTGGTGGCTTATGTTGGCTCTAAGGAAAGTGCCTATAGTGGGTTCTAAATTTTATTACTCGAATCCATGCAATAATTATCCTCTAGAATAGTGAATACAGGTTCTTTATCAGACTCAGACTTATCATTACTTATAGAATCATTTACATTACAAGATATATGTAAGATATGACAAAAATGATTACTAAAAGAAATTGAAATAGAAGTAAAAGGAAAAAAAGAATTAAAGTAGTGAGAATCATCTTCTTCTATTATTTCATCATCAGTAGAAGGGAGAACAAAGTCCTTCATTATAAGTGCTAGAAGGGGGCTTATCTTTCCTTTTGGGTTTACAACAATCTTTTCTCTCTCATACATTTTCTTATTACATATAAAAGTAGAAAAAGAAATGTGCTCATCAGGCACTATAATAGAAGAAGAAAAAGAAGAAACAGGTGCTGGCAATGAAACTGGAGCGACAACTGTTGACTTGGCCTAGGGAGGCCTCCTCTCAACTGCCTCTGAATTCTATACATCTTGCTTGATCATCTACTTGGTATTCATGGAGAGTGCTAATTGCCACTCTCCCTTAGAACTACGGGGTGACCTGCTACTACTACCCTGACTGTAACTATGATTGTCATTGTGGCTGGAGTCTAAAATCATCTGAATTGTCCGGGTGGTCTTACCCTGAGGCTGCACTAGATCACTGTCATGGAGATGTGTATTCCTGGTGGCCATTAACCTCTCAATTCTATCCTTGAATATATAGCAATCCTCCAAAATATGATTGATGTGTCTGTGAAAGGGTTAATAGAGTGGTTGTTCATTCTATCCCTCCTCTTCTACTCTAGGGCTCACACTATAGGATAAGATTCATCCAACTGACTATTTAATCCGATAGTGATTCTCGAGGATGCTATCTAGTAACCACTAACTCCACTGCTATGACTCGGTGCTCTACACTAATAAGACTCTACAAAAATAGTTGCTCTAACTCTATAAAGGTCTGGACTAAGTTGTTTGGGAGGTTGGCGTACCAAGCAAATGCCACCCCAACCAAAATACGGACAAATATCCTCAACATCAAGGCATCTTTCCCTCTTATATTGTAATATACGGCCCGATATTGAGCCACATGCTGCCTCGGGTTCCCAAGCAAATCAAGTACTCTAAATTATGGGGGAATGAAGCCAGGGGTTAGGGCTCCTACTCGTACTCAATAGGGTAAGGTTTCCCTCTACTATTGGCCTCTCCAGTCTTCCTGGAGTAAATCACCTGCTCTACCTTATGAGTTATGAAATCCTGAATCTAACATGCTGATAATTATGCTGGCTAACTCTAGACTACTATAGGTGCTATAGGAACTGCCCTCTAGACCCTATCCACTCTCATAAGATCAAGAGCTACTGGTAGTACTACCAGCTCATCTCTAGATATGGTAGCGGTACCTACGCCCATCATCTAGTGTGTAACCCCCAAAGCTATCAACTAGATAGCCATCGCTGCCATGACCTTGACCATCTAGGCCATCTGGGCTTATAATTGCAAGACTGTGGCATCCGTAGCTACTGATCTCAGAGATCCTCCCGCCTCAGGGTCCCTCTGCTCATCCTCATCCTCAGACTCTCTCTGCTTGTCTGAGTGACTTTGACTTATAATCACGTAGACTCAGTGTGCTAGTATGTCCTTGTCCGACTCATCTCTGAGTGTGTCCTCCTTAGAGAAGGCCGAGGAGTGCCTCTATATAAGGACTCATAAAGAAAGTGATCCTATAGGGGCTGAGAACTAAAGTTGTCTCAACTCGATCTGGTGATCTATTGGGAGGAGCTACTGCCTCCACATCACAACTCATCAGGAATGCCTTAGACCTAAAGGAACTACTATATTGATTTAATATACTATATCTTCTAGCTAAACTTCTTCAGCCAACTGTACTGCCTCCACTGACTGTACTTTCTCGATAGGGATATCAATATGTCGACATCTCCAAACTCATCTACTATGGTAGGGCTTCGTACGGGTAATTGGCTACTAAGGGGCTACCACAACTGAACTAATCTGGGGCTGAGTAAGCTCTTGCTACTATCTTTGTCTGTGACGACGTGGGCATCATCGAACAGTAAGAGTAACTGCCAGCGGTCTAACAACCGGAGCTTTATCAACTAACTGTCGAGGTGGCTATCCTCTCTACCACTTATACCTCTATCTCATAGTCTATCTCTATTACTAAAGAAGAGCTTAAGAAATCTGTCGGAATAACCTATCCTGACTGATAGGTCTTATACCACGTATTAGGCAAATGATACTCTGAATCCTTTGAGAGAGGGCTCGAATAGTAGCATTCCTAGGGACCCTAGCCTAGGGTAGAGTTATGGTGATAGGAGGGGATACCATAATACTAGAAACATCCTCCTCATCCCCACTGTGTGTTAGTGAAGAAAAGAATCCTTCCTAGATTGCTTCTAGCTCAGGGGCGACTACTACATCTGGGGTAGGTGTAACTACAACTGGTCGTGGTCTCCGCTGCCTGGTAGCCACACTCCTCTGAATGGGCTCCCAGTGAGTCATTACCTCTGTCATCTATTGCCTCTCTACCTTAGACAGAGCTAAATGGAGTCTCCTATTTTTGTTCCTCCTGGCCCTTCTCCAAAGGTCGGTGGTGGAGGACGAAGTAATATCTGAACCCACTACTTGGGTGACAGGGGAAACATAAAAAAATAAGAAGGGTCGGGGTCTTCCCGACGGTCTCAAGATTAGAGAGCCAAGAAAACATACAAACCTGATGAGAAGAAGGCGAAGGAGCCTCGGTATGGGTACCCCTCTTCCTAATGGATGTGGGAGGGAGAACCCGAACTTGAGGTACCTTCACTAGAACAATGGGGGTAACAATAGTAGGCTGTCGGTACTGAGGGACCAAAGCAACCTGTGCAACAGGTATGGTAGGCACTGGCCACATGATCGTATAATGAGTTGGGGGAACAGGGAGTGGTTTAGGCAGTGGTCGCCTAACCATAAGGCGCACTAGCTATATGGGAACTTGAACGAGATGAGTAAGTTCCTGGGCTATCTGTCGAGCAATTAGACATCTAAAAGGATGTATGGCTGCACGTCCTCTCCTTTGGGGTGGAGAGAATGCAACAGCCTCAACAGGGGTGAGTCTGCCATGGGTGACAAACTTGGAGTCAATGAAGGAACCAAAAATGATTCCTCCAGTGGGGGGACTAGCAAGCAGGGACTTAGGAAGAGTCACCCGCACATCTAAGCTGAAGCTAAAGTAATGAAAGATATGAATGAGGACATGGAACTATTGCCAATAAAAGAAATTTAAAAGTTTAGTCATAATTAAAATCATGAAAGAAGGAAGGAATGAGGATGGGTAAGGGACAGAATAACTTGTAAGGCTAGAAAGAAGTAGAGTATGGAGAAACCCTAGCTAAAAGGAAGGAATCCTAACTAAATAAAGAACCTAACTAAGAGTGTGACGGACCTAATCTAAGGAGTACCAATCCCGGAGTACACATAAGAAATTATAATAAAGAATCCAAAGATGGAGAGAGAAATTGGTCCCACCGTGGTCACCAGAAACCCGTGGGCCTCCAAAAGGATCAGAATCCACCGCCTCCCCTCCCCCTGTCGAAGGAGGGGGAATAAAACAATGAAGGGATCCAATGGGAGGGCAGATTAGACCATACATATGATTAACCATTAAGGATAGCAGCTCTCACCTACACACCTCAATGGGTAATAGTAAGTATGGCCCAATTACAATCACAAGACTAAATACATCTGCTCGAGTAGGGTTTATTTGATGTGGGATTCAATTTCCCATGGGCGCTAGCCCCCTTATTTAATTACATCTTAGGCTGGAGCCTAAGAAGACTCTTGATTAAGGATCCTTCATTATCCTTTTGAATGGGATTATCACAAGGGTAGAGACTAGGAAGTTCTTAATCATGGTTAAGAAAGGTCTAATTGGCTTAGACAATACATACGATTCATACCAACATTCACATAGACTAAGGAACTAAGGAGAAACTAGAGAAAAGAAAGTCAAGCACTCCAAGCATACAAGAGAGAAAGATAGAAGTGACGTCATTCATGTGACACAAATAGGTAGGATTTATAATCTTTGAAAAAACAGGCAACTTACCCACCGATGAGGTGTACTATGATACCGAATGTTGTAGCCTTGAATCCTAAATCTAAATTGGGTTTAGTGCTATACGCATAAAGCTAATACCTATTTCTTAGCTAATATAGTGCAAAACTTGAACTTACCCTGGCCTGGATTAGAGAGCCAGCTAACCACCTAATCGATTCAACACCATACTATCCAGTCTTTTATAAAAAATAGATGGGTAGTTTTGTTTTTGGAAGTTAATTCTGACATCTAGAGAGTTTCCTAATTGGTCTTTTACTTATGTAGGGTGAATACTCCTAGAGCTATTGCAATTAAAATTTTAATTTAATTCATTTTTAATGCAATGCTAATTCAAGTTTCCAAATTGGATATGCATGAAAATTAAAAAGGCCTAAAAAATATTTTTTTTAGAAAAGAATAGGCTTCCACAGATCTAGCACATTATCCTCATAGGTCAGATTATTTAGACTCCACCCACAAGAGGGGAAGTGTCTTATAGCAAGGTGGAAGAAAAATGAAATAATATGCATGTAACCCCTCGGCTATTTCCTAGATTATTAGAATTCTGTGTTGTTTAATTCTTATAATTTTAAGTATTAGTTATGAGTAGAAATACTTTTAATCCATAGAGAGCCTAACAAAATCTAGGCTAAAACAAAAGCCACATGCAAATCAAAAATAAACTAAGAAATACAAGCAATCCTATAGGCAATTAAGTATAAGTAAAACACATAAGAGTAATTAATAAATTAATAAATGGCCATAGGAAAATTATCCTTATTTACAAATCAGGGTCTGCAAAAAATAATGTGGCCGGGCACCACTACCAACAACCCAGATTTCTAAACCTAGGAATGACACAAATGACTTTGAGTGGGATATTAGGTCTTTAATTCTTCAGCCTTTTTGGATTTATTCTCCTTGGCCTCCTTGGATATCTCCTCTTTGGACTCCTAGAATCTCTCCTCCTCAATCTCCTTGGATTCATCGTGGCTTGAATATCCAAATAAAGAGATAATTTCCCCTTAAAGGGGTGTTTCCTTTTCTCTTTGGATATCTAAAGGCAATCCGAACTTTGTCTTCCAAATGGAAGAAGACTCTCCCACTTGAGGATGCCTTCTCCTTTTGGAATTTGAGTTTGATAAGAATATTCCAACTCCTAGAAACTTTCATAACTCAAACCAATATTACAAATGATTACATTAACAAAAATTAGTAAATTCTAGACTCTCCTGCAAGGTTATCCTAATAAAAAAATATCCTAAGAAGTTATAACATCTACTTATCTTAAGTAGTTTATATGAAAATAAAAATACTCATTATAGCAACACTTGGACATGCAATTAATTATTTTTGAGGGCTAAGCAATCTCTGGAGCACCTGTAGCATTTATTATTTAAGATTTTTATTTAACCCTCATTTATTTAGGGGGGCTAAGCAGTTTTTGAAGCTCCTGCATAAGACATCGTTAGTATTTAATTCATGACTATTATCACCCTTTTATTTAATGTTGTATGAGCATGACCACATACAAAAAATATCATTAGTATCAAAATATCGATCCTAACCTATGGGTAAATCTAATGCATAATCAAATCTAATCCCAGAGTACAGTAAAAGTAAGCAAACATAGCATCAATTTCACTGACAACATAAAGTAAAATCTTAGAAAGATCGGCAAATAATAGAAAAGTAAACATCAGCCTAGCCTAGGTCTAAAAGTGGTGCCTTAACAAACAATTCTTTGTGTGAAAGGCCTGTGTGTCTAGGATAGATCTTGAGCTGGGTAGTTAATTCAAGTTACCTAAAGTTCAGGTTTGTTGAAGGTCTGAAAAGGAAACTTTATTTAAAGTTTAAATATTAGTAAATTATTATTCATTTTAGTTAATCTAGTTTGTTGAGTCATCTTAATCCTTTGGGTAATAATAGTTAGAGTTTAAATTATACTAGTGAATTTTAGGAAGCTCGGGGTCCACCTATACACTAAGCTAAGGAGGTCCAAAAGGTCACTATAAAAATTTAAACTAGGTTTGGAATTCCTAACATTTTATTTAAATATTAGACCCTAAGATGAGTAATTAGGCTTTGATTTTGTTTGATTTGGAGTTTCCTATGCAAATTTATGAATTTTAGAATTTATGGGCCCTAAACTATAGACTAGTTCACCGAAAAGTTGACTTTCCAATTTAGGTTGGTTTCTGGACACCTAATATTTTTATTAAATACTATAACATAATTAGAGTTGAATTATTTTTATTTTGCCCATTTTTTATTTTTTTTATAATCAGTTATGATTTTTAGAAGTTGGGGCAATTTAAGGCTTTATCGAAATTGTCTAATTAAGGGTATTTTAGATGTTCTGATCCAAATCAACTCCTAACTAGCTGGAATCACCTCCAAAGGTCTAGAATTACCTAAAGAAGTGTTCCCAAGTGTTTGGTGAAAATCTAGAATTCTTAATAATTTTTAATGATTTAATTATGGCAAAAGGCAGTTTTTAATTAAAATTAAATTATACATTAGAATAATGTCTAATTAAGGGGCCCTAATTATCTAAGGTTAAAGACTAAATTATGAAGATTTTAAAGTATTATGAGTTTTTTTCTGAATTAAAATGGAATTATTAGAATTTTGTAAAGTTTCTAAGGTTTTATTAACGGGTGAATTAGGGTTTGTTAATTAAGTGTTTTAAAGAGTTCTAAAAATTCCAAGAAAATTCTAAGATGTTAAGGATGTCACTAAGTCATTGTGTTTAAAGTTTTAAGTCAATCAAGGTTCTATCCTAGCTCCTATAAATATTCTAAGTTTGCTAGACGGTTCTTAATTATTGTCCTTAGGGTGTCACTACACTTTAGGGATAACATAAAGGATATACAACACATGAATAAGCACATCAAATTCCTAGATCTAGGAGAGCCTAAGCTATGTGCTTGTACGTCCTATATATGCAAAAAGAAAAAAAATGACACTTAAGCATGATTAAAGATGTAATTAGTTAATGATTGGATCATAATCATTCACTAATCGCTCCCCCATGATTGTTATTCATGCATACAATCTATGTTTAAAATTTCAAGAAGGAATATCCTAGAATTAAGGATTTAAAGTATATATAATTTGAAAATAATTTTAAAATACATATAAATATAAATAACATTTTAAAAAATAATATAATTAAAATAGGTCAAATTTATAGTCAAGGAAAGTAGGGGAGATCTGCCAGCCATGAAAAGAGGGTTTCAAAAATAATTTGAAAATAATATTTGAAAATAATGTATTCTAATTATTTAAATACTTTTAAAATACTCAAATAATCAAGCAAAGCAGAAATCTGCTAGAAAAATAAAACAAATTTTAATAATTATTTAATCAAATCTACAATTAAAAAAGATTTAAATAAATTTAAAACTAATTTTAAATAAAACTGGAGGTTATGGTAGTCAATGGGACATGTGGCACAAATCAGTTCCCTGGCTCAAACTGCAGACGCAGTTTCCAATCATTAGTAATGATTGCATCGTCATGCAATCATTGATAATTATTAGTGGTTGTGTGGTAATGATCCTGCACCACTTAACCATGTCAGCGTGGGATCTCAGCCATCAGATGCACGTGGTAATGGGATGGATGGCCAAGATCTAGTCAAACAGGAGATCTAACCAGTGGCTCGATTCCGTAGTTCAAATGAAACAACATAACAACGGGATCTTCGTCGTTGATCAGATGATCGACGATGGAGATCTCGTACAGTTGAGGCTACGGTGAACCTAAAAGCCAAAATAATAAAAAGTCTCATTTGATCGATCAGGTCGATCAAGTCTGATGAAATTTTAACCACATGTTGTCTACATGAAGAGTAATCTTGGGGGATTAAAATCACGCCCTAAAACATGCTTTTAGAAAGCTATTTAACCCTATGTGTCCTAGACTAGGGTTTGAGATTTTACCAAAAATACCCAATGGATTTGGGAGATCTCATGTTTGTTGCACTTTTAGACGGTCCATGCTTGTAGGTATAGAAGAAACCACATTTCCAAATGTAGTGGATTGACATCAATTCACTTTAGAATATTTAGGCCTTCAGTTTGCCAGAAAGCTCATCGTCGGTGGGCGTTTAGTGCTGGATTTGAGTAGAAGAAGGTAAAGGGAGATGATGGGGCAACATGAGCGATCTCGGGCTTAGAGCACTTGGGAAAAGAAAAAGAGCAAAAGGTCCTCCTCCAGTTGCCCTAAATCATATATTTAAAGGCTCAATCTTGGGATGGACAGTCATGATTCAATCAAGAGTTAATTAGGAGGGAAAACATTTAAATTAGTCGTGGACTTGTAATAGGGATAGATTGGAATTAATTAAATTCATTAATTAGGCTTAAATTTGATTTAAATATGTTAATTTGACCTAGACTTAGATTGACCAAGTCAATGAGTGACCTGGTTAAACCACTCAAATGGGTCTAAGGGGTGAGGTCATGAGCTCAAGAGGGCTTAAAATGTATTTAAAAGTGATTTGGGCTTGAATGGGTCAAGAATGGGTCAAAATGACCCACTACGACTTGGATTGACCAAGCCAAATATTGACTTAATCAACATAGTCATTTAAGCCCATGGAGTGATTGGAATGGGTACAAGAAGCTTTAAAATGATTTAGATTTGATTTAGGGTTGAAATGACCCATTAGGGTTGATTAGGTAACCCTAGGTTGACCCAGGATTCAGGTATGAGCTTAACAAAGTTGGTCTGACCATCTAAGTTTAAGGAAAGTGGGGTTTGAGCCTAAGGGGCTATGGAAGAGGCTTGAAACCTCATTAAGGATGTTTGGGTCATTCTGGGTCAACCCAGGTTAACCTGGTCGACCAAGTTAACTCAAGGCCTTAGTCTACGCCCAATAGACTTGGCTTGACTCCCTGAATCCATTGGGAACGTTCTTGGGGTCTAGCTTAGTCAAATTTAACAGGTCAACTCTTTGACCTAGGTCTAGAGGAAAATCAAGGTCAACACTTACTAAGGCACAAATGAGGTCAAACTATTTTATTTTAACTTATTATTGCATGATTATGAACTATTTCTCATGAAACCAAATGTGACTATTTTGATATGTAAATAATATTTACTAAGAGTGTGACATCCTTGCATGCCTTAGGTAGAGAAATATCAAATCCTAAAAATATTAACATAATACTTTATTGACTGGATGATAATTTTAAAGCAAAACTCACTACTATATATGAATTAAAAGACTTAAATGTTTACCTATTTGACAATTTAATTGGATTTCTTATTTCCGATGAGCAAAATGTAACCCAAAGATTGCATGATGTAGTAGAGAAAAGGAAGAAGAAGAATGTGGAACTAAAGGCCTCTGACTCTAATAGAGACAACTCATACTTTGATGGCAATGATGATATCTCTCTTATAACGAGGGAATTCAAAGGCTTCATGAATTGTGGATAGAAGAATCATTTTGGAAAGGGTGAAGGTTTGGGAGGTAAATCAATAAAAGTTCTTCTGATGAAATTTATTTTAAATGTAAGAATCTAGAGAATTTAAGGTCTAACTTTCCCAACCTGAGAACTCATCCAACAAAAGGGAAGGGTAAATAAAAGATTAATTCTTAAAAGGGGAAAGTAATGGATATTAATGGCTTTCTAGGCAGACTCCTCAGATTTGTCATAATAAGAATTAGAGATGGAGGTAACAAATCTGTGCCATATGGAAAATGATAATCTTGATAATTCTAATCAAGATGAGGTATGCAAATTATCCCATGATCTATGCATTATTTTTTATGAAGATTCATGACTTGTATAACAAGCTTAAGAAATTGCATGCATGTTTAAAAGTTCAATTTTCTATTTTAAAAAGTAAGCATGACATTGTAGGAAGGGGCATGAAAATATTAAAGTTGAACATTTTAGTTTAGATAAGTATCATGCTTCTCAACTTGATGAAATTGATAAATTAAAAAAGAAGCCAATTGAATTAAATAAATCACATGAATTCTTTAAATATAAGTATCTTGAGTTAGAAAAAATATATAAAGAACTAGAGATAGTGAGAATGGAACTGTACTCTAATGAGAATGCATTATTATTTGAAATCGAGAGTTACGGGAGTGCAAACAAACATTAGAAAAAGAAATTTCGTTCACTACTAAATAATACACCACTGTCTATATTAATGCAAAAGTCTCCGCTTATACTAGCACAATAGGCATCTAGTAGGACACAACATTTATCATCTCATATTCTTAGGAAGAGGCACAATACCTTACATAGATTATTGAATCCATTCCCTTGGGTTAGGTGTTACTCATGTGGCATCGTAGGACACATAACCCGTATATGCATTGTACAACATAGAACACATCTTATGTGGAGGGCCAAATCATTTACAATATAGTATTACATGTATTTCAATTATTCATTAAAGCATATGGTGGAACCCAAACTCACTTGGGTTCCCAAATCTAACAAATGATTGATCTTGTAGGGATGTTCTCACAAAAGACCTAGTGAGAGCATGTGATACTTGGATAATGGTTGTTTACAACATATGACATGAGACATTAAGTAATTCATTATGTTAGAGGCCAGGGTAAGAAGCAAGGTAACATTGGGTGATAACACCACTTGGAATGAGGTGGGAACATGTATGATTGGAAATTCAAAGAATTATAGTATTTAAAATATTATTTTAGTATATGTATGAAAATAAATCTTGCTTAGTATTAGTCAACATTTTATAAGGGCTTTGATAAAAAAAAAGTTTTATCTACTCAATGTAGTTCAATTAGAAATATGATTTTAGAAGGAAAAAGGGAAAATAACATTTGCATGCATGATCTATCTTGTATAGATAATTCAAATAATATTTGTTTTAAAATTGTTATTGATAAATTTTGGCTATAACATAGCTAAATATGCCTTACAAGAATGAATACTCTCATGAAGATCACTCAGATGGACTTAATTATAGGCATACCCAAGTTAGACTTTTCTGAGGACAATCTATGTGACTCGTATCAATTAGAAAAATAAATAAAATCATCATTTCATTCCCTGAAGAAATCACCCATAGTAAACCACTAGAAATCTTGTATATGGATTTGTTTAGTCCTGTTAGCACTGCCAGCTTAGGTGGGAAGACTATTTGATATGTGATTAATGATGATTATTAAAGATTAACCTTTGTTAGATTATTATCTCCTAAAAGTGTATAATTTATGAAATTCAGAGTATTCTCCACTAGGATATAGAGCTATCTAGGGATTTTGATTTTCATAATCCATAGTGATCATGAGGGAGAATTTGAAAATAAAAATTTTGAATCATTGTGTAAGGAGCTTGGAATAAAAAAATAATTTCACTACCCTTAGGTCCCCTCAGCATAACAAAAAAGTTAAAAGTAAAAAATAGAACATTAGTGGAGGCTTCTAGTGCTACGTTGGCTGAATATTCTCTCCCTATATGTTTTTGGGCAGAAGTATTAAATATCATTTGTTATATTTTGAATAGTGTAAAACTTATACTAAAATTAAATAAAATAGCTTATGAATTGCTTAAGGTTAGGACACCCAATTATCTCACATTTTTATGACTTTGAGTTAAAATATTTTAACCTTACTAATGAAAATTCTCCCCTAGGAAAGTTTAATCCTAAGTTTGATGAAGGTGTATTATTATGCTATGACTCTTTAGGTAAGGTCTATATGAACTTTATTTAGAGGACCTTAGTTGTATAGGACTCCACCCATATGGTGTTTGATGAATTTTATAAATCTATTATACCTAGGTTAGAATATGATGGAGAGGTAAAGATTACCCAATGAGTATAGTCTATTGACCAAGAACATAGATAAGAATCGCATGATCCATTTGCTAGAGAATGGAGATACCCATGTAGTCGTCATAGGGAGCTCAACTTAGATGATCCTTATGAAGGAGGTAGATCAAGGAAAGGACTTCAAAAAGAGGCTAGTCATTATACTTTTATCAATATTTTAGAACCCACAAATATTTACTAATATTTATCTGATGAATTCTAGATCCTAGATATGTAAGAAGAGTTAAACAAATTTGTTAGTAATAATGTGTGGGAGATGGTAAGAAGGCTTAAGGACCCGAGTATAGTGGGTACCAAGTGGGTATTCAATAAGAAGATAAACGATTAGGAATTAATAATTAGGAATCAGGATAGGTTAGTGGCTAAGGGGTACAATCAAATTGAGGGTATTAATTTTTAGGAAGCATTTGACCTTGTCACTAGACTAAAATCCATTAGAGTTTTATTAGCTTTTATATGCTTTAGCGGCATCAAGTTATATCATATAAATGTTAAAAATTCCTTTATAAATTGGGTTATTAAGGAAGTTATATATGCAGATCAATCCCCTAGATTTGAAAACTCATCTTTCCCCAACTATGTGTAAAATTGAAAAAGGCTTTAAATGGGTTGAAGCAAGAACCTAGGGTATGGCATGAAAGCTTAGTAAATTTCTCCTAGAAAGAATATTTGTTAAGGGTAGTGTAAATACCACCCATTCTTTTAAGAAAGTAAGTGCTAATTTACTTATATTTATATATATGCATATGATATATTATTTAGATCAACAAATGAAATCCTTTGCATTAAATTTTCTCAAACTATGAGTATAGAGTTTCAAATGAGTTCGATGGGAGAGTTAATATATTTTCTTGTATTTAGTGTGAAGAAAAGGGATGATGGTACCCTTATCAATAAATAATTATATTAAGAAAGTTATAAATAAATATGATATCGAAGGTGCTAAAGTAAGAAATACACCAATGAGCTTAATTACTCAATTATGTAAAGATAAAGAGGGAACATCAGTATATCAAAAAACATAAAGGGGGATAATAAGATCACTTTTGTATTTAAATGTTAGCATACTAGATATAATGTTTAGTATTTGTCTATATGCCATATTCCAAACAAATCACAAGGAATCCCAAATGACTGCAGTAAAGATAATTAATAGATACCTTAAGGACACCACAAAACTTAGGTATTTGGTATCCGAGACATAACTCTTTATTTGAAATAGTAGGGTTTTCTGACTCAAATATTATTGCATGTAGAATATATAAAAAAAGAACTTCTGACACTTGCTAATTCATAGTGAAATATTAGCTTCCTAGAAAAGTACAAAAAATATTCAATAACCCTAACCATCACTAAGGTGGAATACACAATAATAAGAAGTTATTTTGCTCAAGTCTTATGGTTAAAAGAACAAATCATTGACCATGGACTTTCTGCATGCTCCATACAAATCATGTGTGATAATACTAATGATATATGCATTTCCTAAAACCTAATTTAATATTCTCACATAAAAATTATAGAAGTTAGACATCATTTTATTAGAGATCATGTAGCCTTGGATGACATTAAATTGCATCGTGTAGCTACTGAAAATCAACACGCATATATTTTTACAAAACCTCTTAGCTATGAGACTTTCTATACACTTAGAATTAAACTAGGTGTTATTGATATCAATGCTTAAAAGATAATTAGGTAATAATATAGAAGTAATTAATATGTGTTTGTTTTCTAGTGTTTTTTATTTCTTTTTTATGAATGTTTGCAGTTGATTTTTATTTATGGTTTATTGTATGCATGTTTGTTTGTGAAATTTTCTCATTGTATCTTTCCTAATGATCACACACAAAAATTACACACATCATACGATATTATTACCATTCTACTGTACAATTTTAATAGATTTGCATATCACCATTGCACAACACATCAAATGGATCTAATTAATACAATTATTGGTGGTCGTAATGTACAAAACCTTATATCTTATTGCACAATACACATGTTATACACTATCAGACAAATTCAATTTGGCTGGTATGATATTTTATAACCTATTATCCGATTCAAATAATTATTCATATTGATTGATGTATTAGTTAAATGTAGTGCAAATTAACTCCTAAGGATGACCATCTTAATGGAAATCATTTAGTATGATTCTGATCTTACGATACATTTTAACTAAACTTTTTTATTGATCGGACTAGATAAATTAACTCTTTATGATCATATTGTATATTCCATATCATATTATATGATCCACGTGAGATATATTTAAGCTTTTCAATTACATATTTCATCCTTCTTAATATTCACTTGTTCACTCTCAGTCCTTCATCTTTTTAAATGGACGATTAAAATAATTATAGGGCTCTTATAGGCAGCTCTTCCAGATATCGTGTCGATCCTACAGTTCATTAAACTACTTATGAATAATCCTAACATAGGTACAAGGCTGCATGGATTAGTCCATAAAAAATTTCAATCAGAAAGCTCCTAAATTACTAGTGAACCTCTTTGCTAGCACCACAATCTAATATTTTTTACCTTAGCCTTCTCCTTCATTTTTGAATTTCTTTTTTAGGTCTTTTCTAGCCTTATATTTAATAATGAGGGCATTGTACTTTAATCCTTTAATTATGGAAGACCAATAGAGACTACCTATGAAGATTTTGATCAAATCATACATCTTTCTATTACTGGCCTAAAAGCTCTCCAAGTCTTTTATCCTTGACTATGATTGGACCCAAATAAATATAACCCTTGGGGATACTCCTCTAAACATACACACTCCATTATCCTACACCCTTAATAAATATGCGTGTATAATTCAACATTCCTTCAAAACTCAATCATTCTTAATGCAGGAAATAGGGTCAGCATCGTACCCCTTCTATTCCTCATCACATATTTTATTATGAAAGAAACTAATTTTAATGATGTAGACCAGATTATTCTCTACATTAAAAACCAAACAAGTATTAGAGATCCTAGGAATAAATATAAGAAAAATATAGCACTAGGATGCCAAATAGCCTTTATCCTGGAATCAAAATACTACCTATAATGTCCTGCACAACCGAATCACCTCCAAATATTCTACTCCAATAGTTATTTTCATGTACTCTATAGTGATAGATGTCTCTAAGCTCATTACATGGTGGATCCCGAGATAGATAAGGCACCAGACCCAACACCTACTCTAGCACTAGCTTCTACCTACATATCTTCGTATTACAACTTGATTGTAGAGTGATTTGACTACTTGGAGATGCAAATAGAAATGTAGCATCAAGAAATTATTTAGTATTGGGAGTGGCTCCACCAACGCCATGAGCTACTCCAACAAAAACTATTATTTTCAAATTTTTCGGAAGTGTACAAATAAATTTTGTTTGCATTTTTTGGAAATTTTAAAAATATATTTTTTTGGATTTTCATATTTAAATGTGTTCACATGGTCATGAATGGTATATCACCTCGAATGGTGAAAATACCATTCTCTAATGAGTTCATATTACAAAATCATAAATTTTAAATTGGCTATCGTAGTTAGTTTCATGAAGGAATTACAAATAACCCTAAAGGGATGAAAAGTTATTTTATCAAATATTTAGTTATGTTAATCTAGATAAATTATCATTAATTTCATAACAAAATTCATAAAAATAAATGATATATCGCCCCAAGAAAAAAAAATCATTTGATATTAATCATTTGACTATGATAATATTGATCATCTTTAATTTTAATTTCCCAATACAACATTTTTCCCCCATCCCATTTAGGAGCTAATGAAATGGGGTTTATTTTATCTAGCATCTTAAATCTCCTTCAAAGGCAAGCCTTCATAGTTAATTATGTTATAGAAAGCTTAAGATTTCTATGAATACTCTCGATTATAATGAAGGTAGAAATTTTATTTGAGTTTTTAAAAGAGTGATATGAAAGGAAGAATGTTGGAAGTTTAATTTGAATTAGATCAATTTTGATCACTTATTTTGGAGGCTAAAGAATGAAAAGTACTAAAATTAATATTTGATGAGAAGCTCGAAAATGCTAGGGCCTTAGAGAGGGAAGCTCCCAAATTTTCTAGAGAGAGAAAGTGTAAGAAATACATTGTTTTTTTGCATTTTATTGGTTTCGCGGCATTTTGCGGCCGGTGGGTTTGGCGGTGGCTGATCATCGGACAGAGGTTGTTCATCTATGGCCTCCGTTCATCAGTCTGATGATGATCGGCCGTCCTCCGGTCGCTCTTCTTGTGCTAATCATTGATTGGAGGTTCGCTCTAGTGGTACAGATCAAATGGGTGGTAATTTTGTAATCAAGGAGGTTGCTCGACCTATGGTCCGACCAGAAGTGGTTGTGGAAGGCAAAGGAAAGAAGGTAGTGATGGATCGAGGCAAGGAAGAAGATCGAGACCTTGCACTGGATAGAGGGTTAGATGGAATTCAGAATTCAGAGTTATCTTCTTCTGCGGGCGTGATGTTAAAGGTAAATAAATTTGCAAGAAGCAAGGTAGATATTGTCGGCCGTAATATAGTATCTGAAATTTATGATTTAGGGAACCAAGGGAACTTTATCGGCAATTCTCTTGAGGAGATGTCGTTGATAGAGGATAATTAGGTCAGGATTGAGGACGGAATTGCGAATAGAAAGGAGTTGAAGGATGAATTCAGTGAAGCATGGAAGAAGCCCCAACATATCAATATCTCATTTAACGAAGATCTTGTTGAGATTTTGGAGGATGTAATTGCTGTCAAATTAAATGCTGATAAGGAAATGTTAAATTCACAAGTGCTTAAATACTCATTGGTGATAAAGGTTCTAGGAGATAAAATTTCATTTCCGCTGTGCAGCGTTGAACTGAGGAGATAGTGGAATAGATTTGGAAGTTTTCATATGACATCGCTTGGTATGAATTAGATCCTGTGCTCACTTAAGAATGGGGAAGCAATGGAGGAGGTCTTAAATGGTGGACCGTGGTATGTGGGAGGATTCATTGTGGGTATGGAAAAATGGTCGCCAATGTTCAATCCCAATTCATTTAAAGGCATCTTTGCACCAGTTTGGGTACGCCTTCCCTGTTTACCTCTCTATTGCTGGGATGAAGAGAACATTGCCAGAATTGTAATGCAAATTGGTGTATCAATGTATGTGGATGGAAATTCATTTAAATGGGGAAAACATGAATTCGCACGGGTGTGCGTTAGGATAAATTTGGAGAATAGTCTGCCAAAAGGTGTTTGGGTTGATGGCATTACAGGCCGTTTTTTCAAAAAAATTTAGTATAAAAAATAGATTTGTTTTGTTACCACTGTGGCAAGGTTGGTCATGACAAAAATGTATGTCCTGAGGTCTCGAGGCCGGTTTTTAGCGAGAAGAATGGAGTTAAACAAAATGCAGAGAGTGTTGAGACCGTTCTTGCTAATGGTGAAGCCCATGGAAATGATTATGATCCTTGGATTCATGTTCGATTCAAGAATGGGAAAGTTACAAATAGAAGATATGCAGAGGGTGGGAGGAATGGAAGAAATTTGAAAATGATGAATCATGAAATTCATATTACAGATCAAAAAGTTGTGAAGGAGGTGGATACAATATGGCTCATATTGATCAACTAGATCCGAATAGTGGCAAGCATCTTAATCTGTTGAAGGACAACATGGAATTGGTATTGAACATTGAAGTTAATAATAAGTTTGAAGCATTAATAGAATATAATGAAGAAGGTGAATTGGTAAATCATATCACAGAGGAGCAGTCACGTGCCAATTTGGCTGATGAAGAGAATCTGGATGTAGTTAAAAATGCAGATGTAGTCTTGGAGGGTTTGAACACTGCAGTTGTTGCTAACAGTAGTGTGGTCAAGTCCAAATTGGTCAAAGAGGTGAAGTCACTTGGGCCTCTTGAACCTGAGTACAGGAAGAAGAGAAGAGATGGGAAAGGCGGTTTGAAAGGCGGGGACTGTTCCCCTCAGTTGGTTTAATGTCAGCTTTTGTCTTCTAGAACTGTAGAGGGGCCAGAAAGAGTGAGGCCTATTTGTATTTGAAGGAGATAGTTAGGGATTATGATGTTTTTTTTTAAGGAATTGTGGAGACTAATCTTAATAATGTTGATATAAGGGATGTGGACAGCCTTATTGGTAGTAGTTAGGATTTCTTCCATTTCCCAGCTGTTGGTAATTCTGGGGGAATTTTGGTGTTATGGATTAGGAATATGGTTTCCTTTATGGTTAAGGAGATCTTTTCTCAGATGCTGGTTGGAGATCTCACAACTCCCACTTGCGGAGTTTGGAAGGTGGCTACTATTTATGGTAGTAACTATTATGTTGAAAGAAGGAGCCTTTGGAGTATGTTAGAAAAATCCTTGGTGGGGTCGGGTCCTTCCTTGGTGGGAGGGGACTTTAATTACATTTTGAGTAAGGAGGAGAAGAAGGGTGGGAAGAGGTACCTCTTGACTAGAGGTGCTAGGGAGATGAGGGATTTTATGACTAACTCTGATTTACATGATAGAGGTTTTATTGGACCATGTTATACTTGGTGCAATAACAAGGAGGGAGCTTCAAGGATATGGTAAAGGCTGGATAGGTGCATGTTAAATTCAGCATCCTTACAGTTGGTTCCTTCTGGAAAAGTGCGCAACCTAGCTCGAGTGGCATCTGATCATTGTCCAATTATTTTTAAATTGGAAACTTTGCAGATTAACAAAACAAAGTTCATTAGATTTGAAGATACTTGGAGATCATATTCGACGGCTTGGAACATTTCTTATAACTCTTGGAAGAGAAAGGACTTTGGAGATGAAGTTGAAGTTCTTCAAAGAAAGCTTAGAAGGATGTTGCGTGCTTTGTTCTTTTGGAATAAAAACAAATGTAAGGATTTGTGTAAACTGAAAGAAGATCTGAAGAGAGATATTATGGAGTTACAGATGAAGGAGGCTTCGGTGGATGATTTCTCTGTTGAAGACCTATTTTTGCTTAGGAGCAAGGTTCATGAGCTCAATATTACTCTTAGAAGATTGTCTACTTGGTGGAATCAAAGGGCCAAGGCTAGATGGCAAGAGGAAGGAGACACAAACTCAAAATTTTTTCATAACTTTGCTTCTGCTAGGAGAAATGCAAAGTTGATACGACAAATCAAAGATGAAAACAACCAAATGGTGGAAGATGAGGAGCGGATGGAACAGATTTTTCTTAAGTTTTTTTTAAAATAAATAGAGAAGCCGTGATTGTCAACTTACGGGCTGGCCTTTGATTGCTGCGGAACATAGACTGGATGTACAGGATATTAAAGGTTTGGAGGTAGAGTTTCTCTTGGATGAAAGTAAGGAGGCTATTTTCCAGCAAGGTAATAATAAATCTCATGGGGTTGATGGAGTGACATTCTCTTTTTTTAAATGCTATTGGAAGTTAGTGGGAGATAGTTTCAATGTGATTACACACATTCAGAATTCTTTGAAAAAGGTGGAGTAGAAAATGGAGAATTTGCCAATTAAGGAGCTTCTCTTCCTTAAGGATTTTAATAAAGTTGTTTTTCATCATGTAAATAGGGATTGTAACCGAGTGGCTAATTTTTGTGCTACTTTGGCACTTGTTAGTAGTTTTACTTTTGATAGTCTCTCTTTTGGTAACATTCCTTCTTCTTTACTTGTGTTAATCAAGGAGGAGTGCTACCATTCTAGCCTTTGTACTTAGTTTGTTTGTTCCTTTTTTAATGCAATTTCTGCAAATTAAAAAAAAAAGAATGAAAAGTACATGGAATTTTGATATTATAAAATAATTAAGGGACACCTCAATCTATCCTATGCTGAGATTTAAATTTTGGATAAGAGAAAGAGGTTTAGTTCATGTTATCAATTTATTAAAAACTTGGGATTAAATTCTCCATATTAGGGACTTAAGATTTTGGTTCTGAATGGGAACCTAGATCTAAGTAAGGCACTAAATAATAGTAACCCAAATTAAACTAATGACATGCAAATTTAAGAATTTCTCATCCTAGATTGGATAGCCAACTAAACGATCTAGGTAATTTAAAACCATGAATTTGTTATTAAGAAATATGAGAAAGGTTTGTTATTTATGTTTTTGGGCTATTCAGGCAATCATCCATGCAATTTCCTAATTGGCCCTATTAGTTATGTATGGTGGGCTTTGCTCGATAAAATTAAGATTTAATTGATTTTATTTTATTTCTAATTTAAGGCGCACTAATTGACCTCATATGGAAAAATAAATATGGTGAACATTAAAAATTTGGATTAAATAATATATTTTTTTCCTAAAGATGCCCATTATCCTCTAGACACTATTGCACCCTAATTGGTCAGGGGGTTTACCATGACATGCAGGTAGGGAGGTGCCTAGTAAGGCAAGAAGATAAATATATATGCATGAAAAACCTCTTGAATGTCCGAGCTTACTTTTAGAAACATTTATCTTTCTTTTGTTAGCCTAAAAAAATTATTTTATTACAAGAAGAAAAAATTTTCAGGTCCTTAAGAGCCTAAATGCATTCCAGGCTAAAATAAATTTGACATTTACATAAGAAACATAAAAAAAGCAAGTAATTTCTAAAGCATATAATTAAACGAGATCATTAACATCAAATTATTAAAAATATAGCACAAGTATAGGAGGCCATGTGGCAAGTACCACTTAATTACAAAATAATAGTTTGTAGAGATTAAAAGTGACTGGGCCATACTGACAACGAACTAGTGTCTAATCCTATAGAATGACACAAAATTTAAAATGCGATACTTCTTCATTTTTACTTCTTCAGCTCCTTTCTTTGGACTCTTTTTATATGCCGGGTCTTGATATCCAAATGAAAAAAAAAAAAAACACCTCCCCAAAGGGGTATTTCTTTTCTCTTTGGATCTCAAACTACGCAAATTGTAGTTACTAAATAGAAGGATCTATTTCCTAAAAAAAATTACATTTTTTAGGGAAAATCCATGGACGCGCCTACGCATTAATTAAGAAAAATATTACAAAGTCCTTAAAGGGACCTCAAGCTCAGTAATGCTCACAAGAGAAAAAAAAAGAAAGAAAAAAAATCCTAAGAGCTCGAGTTCCCTATAATGCAAAAGTACAAGATAACCTAGGTATAATCTAAAGTGCACAGGAAAGAGCACCCAGAAAAGGGGAACAAACCAAAAAAATAACTACCAGCACTACCTTCCCATCCAAAGCACCACCACTTTGGCAACCTGCACTGAGGAAATCTTCCAAAAATAGGTGATAGCCAGTCTGGAAAATGCACAAACGAAACAAAAAAATGATAAGGTGACAATCCAAATAATTATTCATAAAATAAGGAACATATAGAAAAGAGAAGATATTAAACCTCTAAAAAATAGCCCTGTAACACTTAGAAGCATCACCCACAAAGAAATGAGCAAGAACCATCCAACTATGAGGTAAGAAGCCTTGAACCACAACAACAACCCACAAGAAGCTGACCACGGGCCACAATCCACAATGACATAGAAACAGTACACCAAGAAAACTAGGATACATAAATAGTTCACATCCAACATAAAATATATTTCCATAGAATCCAGTAAAAAGTAGTAAAACAAAATCCCATATTGCTTCATGAAATACTTGATCCAAACAAACCAATCGATAAAGGGGAAATTAGTCCACAACCAAGCAATATAACAACAAAAATGCCATCCAAGCAAAAATAATTAGAATAATAATAACTAACAAAACTATAACCCAAGTGCCACACCAGTCTAAACTCAGACCCAATGAAGCACAAAAAAACTATGCCCGAAGATAGGAAGCAGACTAGATAAGCCAGACAAAGAAGCATGAAACCAGCCAAACCCCATAAGAGATAGTGATAACAGACGTAGAATCCAATCACATAAAAATAAGAAAAAGCCACAGCAGAGTGGAACCATGGAACAACCACCAACAAACCCCAAGAAAATAAACTGACATGATACAGGAACCAGCTAAAACCATATACTCCCACAGAGAATAACCCGAGGGCAAGCAGCCTGGGAATAGATGAGCAGCACATGGGAAAAGAGATATAAATAAAACTAAACCATATAAGATAAGGGATGTGGCCAAAAGGGGGTAACCTCTAGCATGCCAAGCATAAGGTAACCCCCACAATAAAATAAAAAGGAGCCCCAAGCTCCAGCCAAAAATAAGAGCTAAATTCTAATAAATAGATGAACAATTTTGTCTATTCTTATAAGCCCCTTTAAGGAAGCAGGTAAGTTAGAGGCAAAAAAATCAGTAAGATAATCCAAATTACACCCAAAATTGGAAAGCCAATCAACATAGGCATTCCCCTCCCTATACACTTGAGAGAGGGAGAAATTAACAAAGATCTGCAGTTGCTTAATTTCCCTAATGAGAAAAAAAAAGATCTAAATTGCACATAATATCATCAATGTTTTTTAAACACTGAATACTATAAATAGTATAAACTTTAATCCAAATGTTATAAATGCCAAGAGATATGCATAATTTAAGCCAATGAAAAATAATCGAGAGCTCACCAAAATTAACATGGAATTTATGTGAATGTCCCGTAAAAGCCATAATAACATTCCCATAAACATCCCTAGTAATCCAACCACAACCTGAGATAGAACCTTTGATAGCACCAACCACATTCAGCTTATAGGTATTATTAGAGGGTTTAATCTAGTAAATAATCCTTGGTTTGGTAGAAGGATGATCACCCTCCAAAGTGATACCCAAATCATAAGCCACAAATAAATAATTCTTAAAGTTCTTAACAGAGAGAAAATTAACAAAAAAAACTCTCAGAACCTTATCTTTCATATTTAGTAATCTTATGATGGTTCATACTAATATTATTGAAAAGAGAATTATTTCTATTCAACCATAAAAACAACAAAATAAAGGAAGGAATAATATTTCAAATGAAACCCTTAGACCTAATAAACCAAGAGTTAAGCACAGCATTAAAGGACAACCTAGCATTAAAACTATTTATTATAAAAATATCATCAAATATGTCCAAGTTTTAATAACTATAGGACCTGAAAGAAAGACATGATGCATGTTCTCCACTTGAAAACAACATTTGCACTTGGAAGGTAAAATAAAACCACTTTTAATTAAGTTATCATAAGTAGAAATTAACATATATAAAATTCTCTAAATGAAAATAGCAACAGTGGAAGGAATACTTTTTATGCCAAATCATTCTTCTTTCTGAAGGCATGCTAAGCTTCCTTTAATGAGAAACCCCCATCTTTAAACAAATTGCATAATAATAAATCATCAAAATTAGTGTTAAGAGGCAAGTTCATAATTTGTTGAATAATAGACTCAGGAATAACATTAGCAAGTTTATCATAATTCAAACAATTCTTAATAAAGAAATAGTTCACCTTAATCGCAATAGTGGAAGTAGTATTAATGATGAAATCAATAGAATGAGTTCCCAATGAATGATCTTGCCAAAAGAAGAAGTTACCACCACCAAGCTCCCAACTATAATGTGGGGCTCAAAAACCCATTTAATAATGCAAAGTCTCTGATACACTTTAGAATCACCTTTGTCATAAAAATATGTAGTCGAGTGCTTACCCACACAATACTTAGCATACATAAACTTAGCCAAAAGACTCACTTTAGCACGAAAGGTGTACCACAACTTGAAGGTGAAAGCATAAGCCAAATCAAACATATTCTTACAACCCAAGGAACCCTCAAGAAAAACACCACATCACTTACCCTAAGATGACCAAATTATTTTAGAATTCTTATTGTTCCCCTTCCAAGAAAAATTATTAAAAAGTTTATTAATTTGGTTATAGACCCCACAATTAGGTTAAAGAGTTTGGATGGTATAAATAGGAAGAGAGAAAAGAACACTTCTAATGAGAGTCAATCTACCCCCAAACCTTAAAAAATTAGAATCTCTTGACATAAGCTTGTTATGCACAGAAATAATCAAGTCATCAAATAGAAAAGTTTTCTTTCTACCTTTAAAAAGAGGAACATCGAGGTACTTAATAGGTAAGTGACATTGCACAAAACCAATAAGGCCTTTGATAGCTGTAATCTGACTATTAGGCACTTTGTTGGAGATAATAAAATAACTCTTATTCTTGTTCAGTGAAATCCCACTAACATTTTCAAACTTATGAAAGAAAACCATAAGCTTATTTATCCTATTTGAATAATCATTAGTAAAAATAATAAAATCATTAGCAAAACATAAATAGGAAATATGAAATCCAACCAATGTTCTAAAAGAAAGACTAGGGGGATTCTCAAAGAGGTTGGCAATACATATAGATAAGTATTTAGCAACAATAATAAAAAGGGTAGGAAAGACAGGATCGCCCTGTCTTAATCCATGAGAGGATTTAGAAAAACCAGTGCTTTTGCCATTCCAATAATAGAGAAATAGGATCCCTCATTGCAATTCCTAATGAGACTAATAAAAACTGAAATAAAACAAAACAAATATAAAATATTAAAAAGAAATTCCAATCAATATTGTAATAAGCATTACAGATATCTAATTTCAAAATGTTGTTGCCACCTCTCACCCTAACAACAAGATCATGACAAAATTCTTGGTCCAAAAGAATATTATCATAAATAGCCTGACCCTTGAAAAACCCAATAATTTTAGGAAGGAGAGAAGTTAAATGATTCATAAGAATTTTAGAAATGAACTTACTAGAAAATGTGCAAAGACTTATAGGTCTAAAATCAGTCCAATTACTAATAGAATTACTCTTAGGAATGAGAACAATAGAAGTGGAAGTCAAAAATTTAGGAATATTATGAATAGCAAAAAAAATTATGAACAGTGGCATATAGATCATTACTAATAATATACCAAGCTTTTTAGAAAGATTAGTGGTAAAACCATCTAGCCCAGCCATAGAATCATCATTCATATTATAAACAATCTCTTTGATTTCTTCTAAAGTAGGGGGTTTAGAGAAAATCATTATCATCTTAAGAAATGACATTAGGGATAATACTAGGGTTATCAATAGGGGCAGAAATAAATTCCTCATTGAGGCAATTATGAAAATGCTCAACTGCCAAATAAGTGATTTCCTCAACATCCTCAGTAATAGAACCATCATCATGAGTGATTTTATCAATGTAATTTTTAGCATGATTCCTCTTGACCATCCCATGATAATATTTAGTGTTATTGTCACCTTCCATAAGGTGCTTTGCAGACACATTTTGTTTCCAAAAGCTTCCTCCTAATCTTGTAATTTAAAGATGCAATCTTTAGCATCCCTAAGTAAACTGAAAATATCATCAGAAGGAGATCATTAAAAATTAAGCTCAGTAGTGTTCACTTTATCTTCAGCATTCAAGATATTGGTGAAAACATTTTTAAAACATTTTAATTCCACCAATTGATTTTATGCTTAAGTCTTTTCAATTTAAAACATAATTTATTTATACCAAAAATAGAGTTATCATGGTAAAAAGGGGTATGCCAATTTTCTTAGACTATGTCCATATAAGAATCATGAAGTAACCACATATTTTAAAATCTAAAATAACATAAAGAACCCACATGAGTAGTCTCGAGGCTAACCAAAGTAGGAGAATGATCAGAAAGAGTTTTGTTAAGAAGTTAAATAGAAATAGAATTAAATTAGTTAATCCAACTATCATTAAACATCACGCAATCCAAATGTTGCCATAAGTTACTAAGGTTCCAAGTAAAGTTATTACCACAAAAGCCAATGTCCAAAATCACATTAATAAACTCCTCCCAAGAATGATAGATAGCAGTAGATCCCATAATATACTCATAATGATTTGAAATAGTCTTAAAATCACCACCAACAAGCTAGGAAAAATTACAAATACTGTGGAAGTTAGTGAGTTGCTCCCACAAAATTTTTCTGCAACTACGAGAAGAAGCAGCATACACAAAAGAGAAACAACAGTTCAAAATTAAAAATTTAATATTATAATACATATCTTGAATAAAATCCCCAATAACATCTATCAAAATATGATCCTTCCAAAACACCCAAATCTTTTTGGAGGAATTCACAACAGAATGCTTAAAACCAAAAAATCTAGCAGTACTGTGTAAATTATCAGAAGAAATAAGTGGCTCAATAAACATTATCAATATGACATAAATTATTAAAATTCAACCTAGAGGAGGGGAATCCAATACTCTTAACATTCTAAATAATAGATTTAAGCATAAGAAATAGGCTAATGACTAGCTTTTGAACGGGTGGTCGTAGGTGATTGTAAGATGATGTTCTTATTTTTCCTAATCTTCTTATTTTGAAACTTTGTATAACTAGTGTCATTATCATCTTTGGAAAAACATTTAGCCACAATATACATATCCTCAGTATAAGTAAAGGCATCATTATGTTGATGAGAGTTTTAAGAATGCTTACTATCATTGTATAGACCTACCTACCTTACCTCTTGAGGAAACTTTCCAACCTCGAAGGTGTAACCTTCTTCCATAATTTCCTAACCATCCATATTGATACCAACATTATTCAATTCTTCTTCCTCCAAATTGATCTACGTATCATCATGTTCATTCATAACATGTTGAGAGGACAAAGTATTATCACAATTTTTATTGATCATCATAAAATCCATATTAGGCAACTTTTTATTAATAACACATGGATTGAGAGGAGATGATGTAACAATATTTTTGTTAGTAGTAAAAGCCAATATTTGCTCATCCACATTTTCAAAACCATTAGCTGAAGAAATATTGGAGTTATTAATTACTCCTATAAAATAATAGGGTCCTCGATAATGGTAGAGAGTGGTTCATTATCAATGGTGGAAGGTAGTATTGAGTCTTAGGTATTGTTAGACAGGTTTGCCAATTTTTTCTCAACCAATCCATGAATAGGAATATCATTATCTTGATTTGCCAAAGAAACTAAAATATTATTTCCTTTTGATTGTTTGGAAGAATCCTTCTTCTTACAATGATGAGGGTGTAACATGTAACATTCATTTAAACCATGAACATGCAATTTACAGTGAGAATAGAAAATGGGCTTGTTTTTAAAATCAACTTTTTGGAAATAGCCATTTAACTCAGACTCAAGCCAAATCTCAATATGATGATTTTTAGAAATATCCAACTCGACAAAAACATGTGCCATTGATGGACAGGAGATCAAAGTAATAGCCATGTTCGTCTGTAGAGGCCTACCAAAATTTGAAGAAAGAGTAAAAAAATTCGGAAATTAAAGAAATGAAGTCTCATATTTAGGAAGGAAATCCACAAAGGAGCTATAGGGACTCCTCTCGAACATCAAAATCTGGAGTCCAATTGAGAAATTGCACCAGCCAAGCTTGAATATAATATGCCCTCCTAGAAAAAATGTGACTATAATCAAGATAATTAGAAAGCTAAATCACAATGTATCTCTGATCCATCAAGCCAATATGAAATGTATCATAAAGTTTCATATAAAGGAAAAATTTGTGTATGATATCCTCGGTCGGTGTAAGACAAACTTTCTAACAAAGTTAAAGCAAAGAATGCAGCTAGCTGGAAAATCACATAATCATCAAACATTAGAGTAGGGAAACTTTTAAAGGAGTTTTGAATCAAATGTAGTTTAGAAGCTGAAGAAGATGACCCACAAGCCAAAACATCTTTAAAACAATGAGGTTTTCCATCAACGAATGAAGAATATGAGGGGTTCGATGATGCGGTTCGATGATGCGACATTTTTATTGACCAAAGCCACAAAAATTAAAAGGAAAATCAAAATTGATTACAAAAAAAACAAATACCATAGTGAAGGAGAAAATCTATGAGAAATGAGCAGTAAACCATGCCACAACAAAGAAAAATGGTGATCGCAAGTGGATGCACTAGATCGCTAGAGAGCCGATAGAGAATACTTATCAGGTAAGTGTATGTTGATCCTAATGTCCTAAAGAATGTTTCCTTCCCCTTTATAAACCAAGTTAGGTACCAAATATCCCACATTAAGTGATTATCAATACTCTTTTACAATAAATTACATATGAAAATTAATAATAACTCTATTATCCCTACATGGTTATCCAAGGCAATTCATATAAAATCAATAAAAAATCTAAGAATTTATATATAATAAATTCCTCACATTTGAGCGAACACATTCAATTTTACATGCTTTTTATTTTTAGGGGACTTAGTAACTTTGGCACTAATATAACATTTCTATTAATCATATTTTAATTTACCCCATTTTCAAAGTTTTGCATAAGCATGCCACCTATAGAAAGCTTCATTAGAATCGAGTTCATCTTAACCTTGGAAAATCTAGCACTCACCACATAACAAATCATAAATAAATAACATGTTAAAAGAAAACTTCACATCATAAAAATCACAAATCAAATCAAACCACAAGAACCATCATGCATGAAAAAAAAAACATAAATCCACGTCACACAAGAAAAGCATGTAAGAAAAATAGGAACCTAGCTTAAAACTAGGATTTGTTATACTAACAAGATATCTATAATGTGTGCAGCAGGCTATATAGTTTAGATATATCCCAGGTTGGCTATTGTTAGAAGTTTTTAATGTTTTACTTGGATTATTTTTATACTAAGGGGAATTTTAATTTAAGTTTAAGTTTGATATTTTGATGTATGTTTTAATGTTTATTTTATGTTTTAGAATAGATTAATCATTGGTTCTCTAAATAACTAAATTTTAATTTAGTATTTTAGTCCATAGGCCTCAAAATTTAATACATTTATGCTCTCTAATAGGTATTTCATAAGGTAAGAAGGCTTCTATTTATTAGTGATATTTCATTAATTCTTTAGGCTAAATAATAATTATGATTGTTTACACCAGGGTCAGGGGATTTCTTTCACCCTCCTTGGTTTAATGAAATTATTTAATTGTTTAACAAGAGGGATTTATTTATTTTTTTACCAAACTGATTCCAAGACACTTTAAATGTTCCTCAAATTTTTTAATTGACTTAAGAGGGTCATTTTAAGTGTTTAAAATATTTTTAGCATTTTTTAATTAATTACTTTCATTAATCATTTAATTTTATTAATTATTAAACTTTGACCAATTCTGAAGGTTGTTGATAAGGCTTTTAATTTTCTTTTAGTGGTATTTATTTATGAACATTTTAAACACTAGTCTATATTTTTTATTTAATTTGAAATTATTATAATGAATTAATTCTTAAAATACTTCAAAAATACTTCATTAAAGCCCATATTGAACCCATCTAATGGATCCATTAATTCTTAAAATACTTCAAAAATATAACAAAATATTCATACCCATGGTTGAAACCATAATTAAGAAATTCATACCGAGCTGGGTAAGGTAATTAGTGCTAACTTGGATTGATCAAGATAATGAAAGTAATTTCTTAACATCTTCATGCATGATTATTTCTAAATCAATCCTAACAATCTTGGTAGGACTCCATACAACTATCAATTCCCTAACTAACCCTCTAAAACTAATTTAACCAATGGTTAAGAAAATATGAAGGAAGATGATGGATGATTCCTCCTCATTCTATCATGACATCTTCTATAACTTGATAGAGAAAATTTAGAGAAATATCAAAACATTCAAATTTTTATATAAGAATCAGCAACTAGTAAAGCCTAAAATAGGGCCTAATTTTAAACTTTAAAATAACTATTGTATCTTAGGCATATTTTAATGGATTTTTTATCACCTTAAGCCTCCTTCATGATGAGGGATAAATTTAGGTAGATTTGGTTATCTATGCAGGTTAGAAGATAAGTCCTTTCAAAAGCATTTAGAGTTTGATGCATAAAATGAGAAAAATATTTATTGAACTAAGTAAAGCCTTCCCTAAAAAATTCCAAAATTTCCTAAAATTAACCCCTATTGAGAAATTTGACTTTAACCCTCTATAAATTGAGAAATCATTTATGCATTTAGTAAGTCACCTTGTCCCATGGCAATACATTTCCTCTATTGCAATATAGATTGTGAAAATTTGAAATTAAAACTTAATCATGGGTAAGATTTTATTAAGATATGATGTATCTTATTAATCCTTAGCCAATTCTTAAAGATTTTTTTTCTTTTTACTTTGTACTCATTTGTTAAATAACTTAAATATGAATTAAACTAACTATGTATTATGGAATTTAAATAATAATAAAATCTCTTCTAAATATTTTTCATTTCATTTTAATATTTTAAAAGATAAATAACTCTATTTTAAATTTATTAAAAATTTAGATTTTTTTCCAAAAATTTTGACTCATTAGGCATGTTTCGTACATCAATCTAAGCATTGAATTAGGTACTTAATTATAACATGATATGCATATATTATTACTTTTATACTAATGAAATAGGCTCTAAATTTATTAAATACAAATTTAACTATTAATAACACCTTTTCTCAAATGGCCTAGCTCAACAAATGTTATGTGAAAATTATGTAGTTTTTTATTGTCTTAAATTTTAGTGAAATTTATTTTTAGTTGATGTTGTGCAGGAATGTACCATCAAAAGGAGAAAAAATTATGTGAGTTAAACTAGTGTTATAGTGCTCAAATTAGGAGCACCACAGCATGTAGAACACCCCAAGACTAGATCAGGATATTACAGTGTTAAAGCCTCACAAAAATTTTCATCTAATTCAGAGCCCGACGAAAGAAAGATCAGTGCTAAAGTGCTTCATAATGCCACAACACTAGAAATCTACACTGTTGAACTAGAGTATTGAGAATTTGAGTGAAGAAGAGGTAAATTTTATAATTCTATTGCACCGAATTACACATTTAAACTTCCACAGTGCATAATTTTTGCAGCTCCTCATTGGAGTAGTTGACTGAATATGGAGCATTATGAAGCACTATAGCATTAAAACTATGTCTTGAGTTCTTAATTATTTGAGGGTTCATCTAGTAGTCATGCAAGATCAGCATGTTTCCCACCAAAGCCTGCTTAACAACACCCAAATACTAATTTATAGTTTAACTCCATGGTGCTACCATATTGAGTGTTATAGTGCTTAACCTCATTTAAGAACTTAATATTAATAATTTTTTAATCTTTTTATTTTTAGGGTTCTTTCATTCTACTGAGTCTTGAGTTCTTAATTGTACTTCCACCTTAGGGTAAAGATTTAGAGAGATCAAAGGAAAATAATATATAATAATTTAAGTGGTTCGCATATCTTGTTGTAAGAAAGAAAGCAATCAAAGATGAAAGGAATGTGGAGAGTTAAGATGTAATATACAGGTGATATCTATATACACTTTTCTCCTTGTACTTTCTTTTTGAGAAATTAATGAAATCTATTTTATTTTATTTTTATTCCATGGCTTGCTAAACTTCTTATTTTTGGTTAATGATGTGAATTCTTAAAAAAATTTGAAGTACACTTATGTGCTTTAATGAATTAATATTTATTTTTAATATGTACCTTTTTTAATTTAATCTATATAATGGTAATGTGTAGAGTTAAATCTATATAATGGTAATGTGTTACATTACCTCAATGGATGAATAATGGAATAATTAGGAGTATTGCAATGGAAATCTTGTATACCTTGATATAAGATGTTTAGTGTTCTAGAGTCTTCGGAGAAATAATCACTATTGGAGGGACATAAACATTCCATCACTTCCTTACAAGCTTAATTGAGATCTATGGATACGTATGCTCAAAATCAAAATAAACATAAGAGATTCTACTTAGGAATGCTTTGGAAATTCACCTTCATTAGTTCTGTACACATTATTTACTAGTATCTTCTCTTTCTTCAACATTTCTTAGATAGGATGTAATCCAAGCCTTCTTTTATTATGTAGTATAAACATTATAGCTTGAAAAAACATTACTAGCACATTTCATTGTATAATAATACTTTCTCATGGTGTCCACACTCATGTAATTTTTATTATTTTATCGACGTGTGGTCTAGCATTATTTTGTGGACATTATATCAAAGAAAACCATAGCATATTTGTCACACATTTTTTTATTTTATGCATTATTTCGCATGGACCCATCAAGTTTTTGGCACCATTGCTATGGAAGTGACTTGGTATCATGCAAACTTGTTATTTATTATTTAAAAAGTTGCATATTTAATCCTACTTGTATCTTGTTTGTATATTTTGAGTTGAAAGTTGGAAAAAGTAAAATTTTTATTGTTTTTATAAGTTTAAATAAGTTATTTTACTTTCATTATTGTGTGATTGGTGTATGTGTAGTAGATCTAGTAAGGAGTACTGGTTATTTGAGTTAGAGATTTAGATGACCCTTATAAAAAATATTTGAAAGATTGAATCATTAGGAATGACAGAACATAATTTAAATTAAGACCATCTTAGACCTCTTAGGTAGTATACCAATCATATTGTAGATGGAATTCATCAGAGTATCAACCAACCTAGTATCAAAACATATAAATTTGAGATAAAACCATTAATTATTTAGATGGTTAAAAATTCTAAGCTTTGGGGAACACCTATTAAGGATCTCAACCTACACTTAGCTTGATTCTTAGAAATCTTTGGAACATTTAAGTATAATTGAATCAGTGATAATACTATTAGAATTCATTTATTTCCATTTTCACTAAGGGACAATGCTATGTTCGAATTCCTTCACTTAGTCTCCATAGCCACTTAGAATATGTTAGCTCATAAATTATTAGTTAATTATTTACCACCTTCTAAAATTGCCAAGCTTGGGAATGATATAACATCTTTTTCAAGGTTTCAAGAAGAGTAAATTATGAGAATTGGGAAAGATTTAAGGAGATTCTTAGAAAATGCCATCATCATAATTTTCATAATTGGTTGGTGATTCAGACATTTTAGCCCATAGGTTTATTATTGATGCTACTAATGGAGGTTCTTTCTTACGCATTAATACAGGACATGGAAACAAATAATTTTTAGTAACCTTCAAATAGGTTGAATCCTAAGAGAGTAGCAAGTGTCTACAATTAAGATGCTTTATTAATTTTGTTAGCTCAAGAGGAATCCATGTCTAACAAGTTGGATAATCTTTGAGTTTTTTTTTTTTTACAAGAAATGCTTTTTTTTTTTTGCATTAAAATGAGAAACTCATTACAAAATACTCAAAGCAAAGCTAAAGATTCACATTCCTCCTTCGAAATGAACAAGAAAGAAGGAGGAATCTCTACATCATTCAAATCATTCCAAATAAAGCTCTTACCCAAAGCAAAATTAGCATAACAATCTGCTAATTTATTAAAACATCCAGTAGAGAAATTAAAAGAAATTTGATTAAAATCTTGGATGAAAGCCAAATTCTCTTCAATTTTTTATTTATTCTTCAATTTCTTCAAAGATAATTGAAGAATCTTGATGATATTGAAATTATCTCCTTCTATAATCACACCCTGAGCTTCCAACATCCAATCCTAAATTATATTTCTTCAAGAGCAAATAATGGACACCAAAGAAAGTAAGAACCTTCATTTATCATCGCTGACCTCACCGCCGATACTTGCCATATTTTTACTCCTTAAGGAAGCATCAACATTAATCTTTATCTATCCAGGTGGAGGAGGATGCAAAGAAGAAAATAGCTTATGCTGGTTGACATCCCAGTTGTCCAAATAGATATTAATAAATGGGCTAACAGTAGCCATTAAAATAGTGCTAGCTGTAATTGATACATCAGTGTCTTCCATGCCACCATGAACCAGCTTATTTCTACTCTTCCAAACAAGAAAAATAGCTGTATAATAGATATTAGGAATGAGAGAATTGGTACCTAAAAATCTCTCTAATCTGGTTAAGAAATCAGCAAAATCTTCAAACAGAGTAATCTGAAATCTCCATTTGTTTAACAGCTTGATGACATTCCACAATTTACTACTTCTTTCAGCAATGTGACTGGTGTCTTCCACTTAAGCACATCCTCTCGGGCCTTCAGAGCAATTAATAAATCTTCAGTACAGCAGGAATGACTTGGAAGGAATTGTTTCATTGTATTATCTCCACCAAAAAAACTCTACACGTGGTCTCAATTTAATTTTTTTCATCCATTTCTAGTGACCGCAATCTGAACTATGCTCCATCACAGTTTCTAGGGACAAAGAACTAATAGATTTTCCTACAGCTTTTAGTTTTAGTTCAATTTGACCCATTCCTTTATCAGAATAAATAGGAATTTATAAAATCAGCTCCACAAGATGATTGTTGAAGAACAAATGAAGATGATTCACATTCCAACATCCTTCTGAGATAAAGTAGTTTGGATTGTAATTCATGATCTCCAAATCATTTACAAAGGTAGGACATTTAGAAATGCTTTTATCCTAAATCCTTGAGTCAAGCAACCAATTAATAGATTTGCCATTAGAAATTGTCCATCTAATAATATTTCTAAGATAAGTAGATCCTTATAAAAGTTAGAGGAAACCATAGGATTTTGAATCTTTGGAAATAAAATAATCAAAGTTTCCTTCCATGAATGATGTATAGATCCTATTGTAAAAAACGGATTAATGGAAGCCAAACATCATTTTGAAATATTTTCCAAAATCCTTTGATAAATGAAAAGTTATCCCTTCCAAGCCAGGTGAGATATTCTTCCTCGCATTTTCCACAACAGTTTGAAGTTCATCTCTAGTGAATACAGCATCCAACCTTCCATGATCACCTCCATCAACGACAGAAGGTGTAGGCCAGCCATCAAGCACATAATTCCTATGCTGCCATTTAATTTTAAAAAAATTAGTAAAAATGTTTTGCACCTCAGCTAGATCATCTGTCACCATGCCTCTATCATCCTTGATGTCATTTATCCAATTTGAATTTCTTCTTGCATTCACAAATGCATGTAAAAAAGAGGAACTAGAGTCTCCCTCGTCCATCCATTTAGCTTTTTCTCTTTGTTTCCACCAAATGTTGAGCCAAGCTAGAGTAATGTTAAGCTCAATAATTTTAGATCTAAGTGACCGCAACTTCTCTTCAAAAAGAAAACCTTCCGCCTCCTCCACTTGAAGTTCAAAATTTTCCTTCTTCAAAGAATCCCTCGACAGATTAAGACTTTTATACTTTGCTTTACTCCAATAAAATAAAGCTCTTAAAGTTCTTTTAAACTTTAAAGTTTATGAGGTAGCTGGATCTTTATCATTGGACTTTTCCAAGATTTATCCACAATAGCAACTACCACATGATAAGATGCCCAAACATCTTCAAAACAAATACCTTTATTATGGAACACAACCGGTTTGAAAGCTTCCAAAATAATGGGACAATGATCCGAGGCTATTCGAGACAAATGTTTCACAATAGCTATATGAATAGAATTCATAGCAATAGAATTTATGAGACAACTATCCAATCTTTCTAAAATGCGAGCCCCTCCAGATTTGTTATTTCACCAAGTGAATTTGGGTCCAACAAACCCAACCTCATGAAAATCATTATTATTCATGAATTTCTTCATATCTTTAGCACCTTGAGATAGAATGAATTTCTTTCCTCCTCTTTTCTCCTCCTGAGACAAAACAAAATTAAAGTCTCTGCCAATCACAAAAGGCCTAGAATTCGAGAAATGTCTCTCCAAGCAATCCCACAAAGATTTCCTGTCAAGAGAATTTCTACTCCCATATAGAATAGAAACCATCCAGCATCCTTTATTCAAAACATACAAGTTCCCAATAATTATCTGAGAAGAAACTTCAATCATAGAGAAAGAAGCCAAATCCTTTCTCCAAAAAACCATTATACCTCCAGAAAGCATCAGAGGGAACCAAAAAAGTGTCCCAATTATTTCCCAAGAAACCGATAATCTTAAGATTTTCCATAGAATCTTTTTTTTTTTCAATAAGACCCACAAAAAACACATCATTATCTTTTATAAAGTCCTTGAGATATAGAGTGGCTTCCCTTTTCTTAGCCCCTCTACAATTCCAAAATGCAAAATAAGTCATTGATTAAATAAGGGGGAAGGACACCCACTCCTCTTACATTTACCGCCCTCCATTTTTCTATTTTGAGCAATAATATTACCCGAGCAAACAGATTTTAACTCTTTAAGAAGTTTAACTTTCATTTTTGAAGAAGAGTTATCAGCCATAATGTTATCCAGAGAAGAGCTCACCTTGAATGTTTCCAACCCCAACTTAATCTCCACACTACTTTTTATACCAACATCATCCACATTTTCATTATCACTAACAACAAACTCTCCTTCTTCAACACAATCATTCCCATGCGTCTCCACATTCTCAATTGTAATTGTTCCATCCAAATTAGATAGAACATAAAATTTATTAAGCACAACAAGAGCTGGTTCAGAATCAGTTACCTTTAATCCCTAAGCTTCTGTTTCTAAGATCACAGATGAATTTATAGCAACATTCCTGGCTTTATTCAACTATTCCTAATCTTCTAAATTAGAGCCCAGCTCCATCGAGTTAGCCTTCATACCTCTAGCAGTTTTAGCACTATCTTTCTCTAGAGAAATATTATTTTACTTTGGAACATATACCTTTTTAACAGCCGCTGAAGATCCATTAATTAAATTTCTCTTTGCCACAAAGCTCTTTGGTTTCTTCTTGCTATATTTAACCTGAATCAAAGGTCCATAAGCAGATTCACCATCAACATGATTTATACTATCAGCAACCACTGGATTTACTAGTGATTCTAACTTTTTGGCAACTTTTGAATTCTCTTGAACATTAACCTTCTCCACCTTTGCTTCTATGAAATCTTCTTTGATATGTCCAATTTTACCACATTCAAAGCATAATTTAGAAATGCCTTCATATTTAATTCTTTGAAAGAACCTTTCTGCCAATCCTTCAACCCAAATACCAAAAGGTGGTTTCATATACAAAGGAATTAAAACACTAAGTCTTGTGAATTCTCTTCTACTCCATTGAAACATGTTCCCATCTAGGAGATAAGGTTTGCCAACTTGAGAAGCTATCCTACATATGTTAATCTCATCCCAACATTGTAAAGGTAAGTTTGTCAATCTAATCCACAAAGGAGCTGAAATTTCTCGAAGAGAAGTGGGGTTGAATGATGCCGACCATTTGTCTAAACCCACTACATGTACTTCAACATACCATGGTCCACCTGTCAAAATGGACTCCAAAACATTTTAATCCTCAAACAAGCACAACACCCACCGAGGCTTAATCTGGTTATTTGGAAATTCCCAAACCAACTCAATTTCCTTCTTAATTCTAAACACACTGACTGAAATGTGATGTTGTCTCCAAACACCCTAACAATAATAGCCTTCTCTAATTTTTATGTATTCTTAGATTCCTTTCCAGCATAAGATCCCAGCTCTAGGTTTTCAACTCAAATGTTTGGCTTTTTAGTCCAAGCCGATTGAAACTCAACACGATTTCTATTAGCCACAGAATGAAAATCATTCTAAATATTAGAAGTATTATTATTTCTTACAATAACACTTCCTTCATAAGCCTTCAATTGTGGTAATCACTTATTAACCTTATTCACATTAAGAATACTGCCTTCTGATAGAGATGGAACAATTCTGTCAACCGGAATTGGAGAAGAAGGCTGTTAAACAAAATTGAAACACTTATTTGAAAAAAGAATTCAATCTAGCTGAAGATGAGGCTTCCAAATTCAAATTTTCAATTACACTTTTAACTCCATAATTGATTTTAAAAGCCTTTGGATTGGTGAACTCATTCTCCCTGATTACATCTTTTCCTTTACCGAGAACTGTTGGAGCAACCTTGTTATTCAACATACCACCATCATTTATCACCAAAGGTTCTTCCTTAACACCTTTATTATGACCATTGATAAGAGATAATGCTCTTGAACCTCCTTTGAAGACTTCAGAAGAAGATTACACAGGAACATTAATCCCTTTTTCGTACCAAGGCTTCAATTGTTATAAGACACTTCCCTTCCATCGGCGCTACCAGTTGCCGCCGGAGAGATGATTGAAGAATGCCGTAAAAAATAGCACAAAAAAGGAGGGCACACAGAATTCAAAAAACCAACAGAATTTCCTTTCAAAATCCCAGACACTCTCTCACTATCTTTCTCTCATTAGCTTTCTCTACAATCATCACCACTGATTAAATGACCAATATATTTGAGTTATATATTTGGATAATCTTTGAGTTAATTCAAGATCTATATTTGTTATATATTTGGATAAGCATGATTTAAACATTTTTTATAAGAATAATGTTTAAAGAATTGAAAATGTGAATTTGATTTGAAGAAAAAACAATCATATATATATATATATATATATATATATTCCAGGTTTCAGAAATCACCATAATTTTAGCTAAAATAATAATATGGTGGAAATAATAAATGGAATACTAGTAATTGAAATCTTGTAGAAAATTTGAATAATCTTAAACAACCGGTATTAAATTCTAAACCTTCTTATCACCCAGTTTTAAGCAAAATAATAAGTTTAGAGATATGAAGACAAATTTGGAGGAGTTAGTAATTCAAATGGGAAAAATGTAAGCTTCGTGAGCCTTAGTGTAGGCCACTTTGATTTGGATGATAACAATCACATATTTGGTGCACCTAATATTTTAAATTTAATGTTTTAGTTCTTCATAGATGATCAAACCAAACCATAAAAGAAGTTGTTAAGAGCTTGGGTGTAAATAGGGTTTGGGGTACTTTTTCATGTAAAAACATAACAATGATTTAATCACAACAAATTTGCTCACTAATTAAATGATTTCATGCATATTTAATTTCACAAATCATGTATTAAATAACTTATTTTTATCTTAATGTGAAACTTGGTTTATTTATGGTACATTTACTAAATAGTTCAATTTGTGCTTACCATTCTTTTTTGGCATGTCTCGTGACTTCATGTCTTTTTAATTTTTATAATTTATCAATTCGCATTATTTATTTTTTGAATTTACACTTTAATTTTCATAATTTCAAAAATTCGAAGAACTTTCCTAAAATAACTTATACAAATTTTAAAATTTTGTGCCTCTTGATTAATATTTTATTAAGTTAGTATGTGTTAATTTATTATAATTATGTTAATTAAACTTCTAGATTTTAATTAAGTTAATTAATTAATTAATTAACCTCTTTCCAGGCCAAAATTCAAATCCCTCCATAAGGATTTTATTTTAAGAAATCCCTACTTAGGGAATTTTTTTCAGGAAACCTTTATATTAAATGCCTTTAATTAATTTTTTTATTGAATTAATTTGATCCCTATTACACCTCGTCAATTCATGAGATCAAATCTCATTGGAATATTTTAAATATCTCTTTCCAAATATTCCCTGGCTAATTTTTTGTTAAATCTCTTCCAAGCCGTATTTTTTTACCTTATTAATTCTTTCCTATTTTATTGTAAGTCCTGATAAAACTTGATCAAATTTCATTTTAATATTTTACCTTGGTTCAAATTCCTTCCTTAAATTCTTCCCTTAAAATTTGTTAGTTTACTTCAAATATTTAGTGAGAGAAGTTAGTGAGAAAAGCTCTAGTTTTTTAGAGAGGATTTTTCAAATTTTAGTTCTTTTCATTTTGGCAGATTTTTTTGGGTATGCCGGAAGGTCGTCCAACCATCTCCTTTGGCAATTGTATGGCTGCTGGGATTCCCAATTCTTGTTCGAATTTGCTTTTAGATCTGAAGCTTTCTTTAAGAAATGCTCCTTTGATTATTAAGGAACCTTCTTTCATTCCTCCCTCCTAATCCTTCATTCCCTTTGATTGGTAAAGGCCAAAATATTAACCAGTATATGGTGACAGAGATGCATCGACCAGAAGGAAAAAAAGAAGGTTAAATGATATTGATGCATCTCCTTCATATGGAATGCAGCTCTTCGTTAATATGTTCAGCAACAATTTTTCAAAACCTATTCTGGCAATTGAGGGAGCCCCTTCTATCCAAAATAATTTGGTCGAGACTTCACCTGATCATGATAATGCTCAAAATAGTTATTTGGGTGGGGATGTTCAAGGAGAGATGGTGAACAATGTTGGTGTTTTGGCTGGTAAAGAAATGGAAAATCCATGGAATAGACATCAATATATTAAAATATATCCTGATAAAGATGAATCTTTTTTCACGGATGATGTAGTTACGGTGAAGTTACATGAGCAGAATGTTAAAACCAATTTAGAAAGGCTTAAATTCTCTATTGTAGTGAAGTTTTTGGGAAAAAACATCCAAGCTCATATGATTGCAGATGAGCTGCGATGATAATGGTTGCAGTTTAGTAAATTCCATTTCACATATCTTGGATTGGGTTGAGTATTATGCTCTCTTTTTTTTAGAATGAGGCTATGGAAAATGTCCTCTCGGGTGGACCTTGTTTTGTAAATGGTCACATTATTGGGATGGACAAATGGAATTCAAAAATTTTTCCTAAATCATTAGCTTGATTATCATCCCCTATTTTGTTAAGGATGCCAAACCTTCCTCTATATTGTTGGGCTAAGGTTAATGTTTTTAAAATTGCATCATTGATCAAAACTCCTCATTTGATAGATGGAAACATGTTCCATTGGAGTAGATGGGAGTTTGCTAGAGTTTGTGTTCGGGATGAATTGGATAAACAACTTCCTTTGGGTTTTTTTTTTTTGAAGAAATGCAAAAATTGCATTAAAATGAAAGAAAAAACAACCTAATACAAACTAGAAGTGAAAAACTAATGGTTCCTTGATCCAAAAAGAAAAAAGGAACCTTATTGAAATAATATTTATTTAGAATAAAGTTAATATTTTTGAAATGAAACCCACTGTTTCCCATTTTAAAACCGTTGAGATGTAAGGGATACCAAAATAATGAACAACCCGAGGGTTGATTAGTATCCCAGAGTTCCCATCCAGTTAAAAAATAGGATCTAGTATCGATCCCATAATCAATTATAATAAGTTTAAAAAACAAATAAAAAAGAGAAGTAAAAAAGAAGCTACACAAGGAAAATATAAGGAAAATACAATTTATGATAGACATTCGTAAAACACCTAAGAAAAATATCAATAGGTATTTCAAATGCTTTTTCCAACTTCCAATGTTGTAATCCAAAGCTAAGAATTTGATAAATTCTTTGATCAATTGCTCCATCTTCAAGTATCTTTCCACTTTGATGATTGCAAAGAGAAAACCGACATGCATTTTATTGAGATGATTGAGAAGAACCTTTCATGACATTCCTTATTTTGAGAACTGGCTTCCTTCTTCTAGGTAGATCTTTCACCGGTCCTAAGGCTTGAAGTTCTTTGAACAATAAATGCTTAGAACCGGAAGAACCATTATCTTTTAAAAAAATAGTTTTATCCTTCTTTAATACAGTTTTTTTAAAATTCAAACTAATTACAGAAGTAGGAGAAACAATTTCATTTGAAACACCTATTTTTCCTTCAATAATATCTTCTATCTCAAAATTCCTCAATGCATTAATAGAAGGATTACCCGAATTCTATTCAATAACTAACTTTGACAAAGTCATGCTATCAGATGAAGTCTGTTCAGCAACTATTTCCATTTCAGAAATAATAGTAGCATCCTCAATTTCTTATCACTTGTACACTAAAGATTAGATCCAGCAAAATCTGCCTCCTTTTCAAACTCCAGAATATTTGAATTTTTGAATTCAATATGTGGTTTAAGTGATTCAAATGGTTAAGCAGCCATTACGGTTTCAGAAAAACCACATCCAATGGATTAATTTCATTAAAGACTGAATCCTTAACTTCATCCACACTTTTAGCATATTTGATTTTTAAATTTTGAACTTGTTGATCAGCTGAATCTGCTCCCAATAGTTCATCTACTTATTTCTGAATGATTAGATTAAAATGGATTTGCAACTAAGGCCTGATCTGAATTTGACTTTGCTGAATCAATTTGGCAATTTGGAACCTACACCATATGACTATCGGCTTCCTAGATTAATTCATCCGAATAATCACATTTATCGGAATTTTGATTATTGGAAATACCAATATCTGAGGAATGATCAACCACATGATTTCTACCCGAAATCCTTCTAACCGGATGATCTATGGAAACAGAATTATTGGAAAAGGGCTTTTGATTTTTTTTGTTCTTGAATTTCACATGAAACCAAGGCCCATAGGAGTTCTCATCAATGGGAGAAGAACTTTTAGGAACTTCTTTGTTTACTATAGTTGGATTAAAAGAATTTGGACAAAGAAAATCTTTATGTCCAATTCTTCCACATTTGAAACATATGGATGATAGATTTTCATATTCAATATTTTGAAAAAATCTACCATTAATACCTTTGGGTGTTTAAGTGGAATTTTTTAATAATTAGTTCATTAAGAAATTAGAGTATGAGAAGATCTCTACATTATGCTTCAAATGTGGGAAGATATGTCATCTGATCAACTCATGTGGAAAGGAGGCTTTGGGGTCCAAGGTTGAAGGCTCAGTAAAGGAGATTATTAATGAGAAATATACTAGTTTTTCTTTATTAACATATCCAAATAATGTATTATCTATGGACCATGGGCACATGTTAATAATAGAAGGAAGAATAATAATACTGCAACAATTTAAAAGAAGGATTTTATTCCTAAATCAATTCTTGTTCAGGCCAAACAATTGGTGAAATATGATTTGGTTAATGTTCAAAAAGTAAATTCTGTCGGAGTGGATTCTGATGTCCATTTGAATGTTGGTGTATTCCAAATTTATGTTCATCCTATTGTCATAAATGGTGTTGGGGAAAGAGCTTGGTGTTGATTATGGGGTTTCTAATAAGAAAGGTATGGACTCTTCTATTGATATACCTCTATTTACTTGTGTTAAGTGAAAGTTCGTTAGGGATGTTAAGCCCTTATGAACTTAGTCCCAAGCTAACCAAGAGGGGGGTGAACTGGTATTTTAAAAATTTATTTTCACAAAGAATGAAAATCACATAAACTAAAATCACACCACAAAAATAAATGCGAAAATAAAAGTGCGGAAGCAAGAAAATAATAACACAGGAATTTATAGTGGTTCGGTCAACTCGACCTACGTCCACTCCTTGGAGGCACCCTCTAAGTATTGCACTACAAAATGTGACTCTCCTTTAGCCCCAACGGCTAGGCGGAGAAGCCCTCACAAGAACCTCCTTTTTGCCACCCCGGCAAGGCAGAGAACCTATCTCCTTTTGCTTCCTCCTAAAGCTGGCAGAGAATCACAACCAAAAGCTAACTCCTTACCTCTACCGACCCTTACACGGATGAGAAACTCTAGACGAAGAAGAAGCAGAGCGATCCTTGAAGAAACCCTTGTGAATCCCTTCACAAGCTCCCCCTCACAAGATCCTCTCTCTCTCCCACTCTCTCTTTCTCTCCTCAAGGCCTTCTCAGGTCAAGGAAGCAGCCAAAGGTTTTCAAAAATGTTGAACAAGAGCTCTTAAATAGAAGATATTCAAAGGAGCTCATTAATTGCAAGTTGCCGACTTTATCGTCTAGGACGATATGGACATCAGCCTGGTCGATCAGTACAAAACACAGAAGATCGGCCAGAGTATCACCCTGGATACAGAACTGGACGATTGAAAATTAGCTTGATCATCCAGGCTGATCTCACGATCGTCCTGGCCGATCAGTTTAAATCATGGGAAAATTGTCCTGAGAATAGCCCTGTATACGAGCTGGCCCATATTTATTGTCCTGAAGTAACTTAAGGTTTTTGACTGGATCGTCCTGGCCAATCCTGCGATCATCCAGGACAATATGATTGTATCAATCATCCTTAATTACTCCCTTGATTTCCTGATTAATTAAGGCATAATTTGTGAATATTGTCCAGGCCATCAATGATCATCCTGGCCGATAATTTAAAAATACAGTATACCTTAATTATCTATGGAGACAACTTCTTTCTGTTTTGAGCTTATCGTCCTGGCTGATACATGTATCGTCCAGGCCGATATGTTAATGTCGGCTACCTTAATTAAGAATCCTTATTTAGACATTTCTGTTTTAAGCCTGATCGTCCAGGACGATGTAAAAATCGTCCTGGCCGATATGAGTAAAAACAAAAATTCTAAGACTCTCAAGTGTGTGTGTGTAGGGCTACTTAGCATCAGTCTCTTTGACTATTACAAAATAGACTCAGGAAGAGAAAAACAAAGTACAAACTGACTCAACCCTAGATCTACGCAATCTTGAACTGGCTTCGTCTGTTCGTCCAATTTTTTATTCCTAAAAAGTTAGAAGCAACAAGCAGTCCAAGAGAATCAACAGTGTTTGTCAATCATCAAAATAAAAATCATGAAAATAGATTTGCAACAAGTGGTACTTTACCACTTATAAATTCTAAAGACCTTGAGTTGTACTATTAAGTGACACTTGCCACATGTACTTTGAATTTTAATTTAATTAATTTGATGTGATTTATTTAAATTAATTGCGTAAAAGAAATGACATATTTTTTAATCTTTTTTTTCATGTTGATCTTTGATTTATCTTGGATTCTATCAGAGGCTTGCGAGGGAATAATTAAGTTTTTTTTTTACTTTAATTTATTAAAAAAATATCAGACCAACATAGAAACTCAAACAATTTTAGAAGTAAGCTCCGGCTCACTGAGGCTCGCAAGCATTATATTATACATTCTCTTCCTTATAGGCTCCTCCCCTCCTACAAGTTCTGGTAGGCCACCTGACCTATTAGGGTGTAGTCTTATTAAGGAAAAGTTGTTCAATTCTTATGATAAAATTTATTGTCAAAACCTAATTTTGAAACTGTTTCATACAATTTTATGCATTCATCAAGTCAATTTGCATGCATTGCATTAGAAATAAATTTAAATGAGTCTAAAACCTAATTGTGTTTTATTTTCAAGCATTAAATTATCCTAAATGTGTTTTGAAACCAATTAGGATATGTTCTTGATGTTGTCCCTGATTCCTTAAAATTAATTAAACAACATCCCTACCACTTTTTTATAAAAGACCAGACTCATGGATTTTAAGCACTTAGTGGGTTAGTTGGCTTACCAATCAAGGTTGGGGTAAGTCTTTGTTTTGCACTACATTAGCTAGGTTCGGGCTATTATCATCTAGTGCCCAATTTAGACTTAGGATCTAGTGTATATTCAAAATCATAAGTCTACACCGTCCGCAAATAAAATCCCAGCATTCTAATAAATTGATCAACTTGAATCAAAATCTCTCAAAATCAAAACTTAAAGCCAAACATATAAGGTAGATTGGGGCACTTTTGAATTTTCTCAAAATCCCAAGTGCCTCCTACCTTTCCTCTTTTGACTTCCCAAAATAAGTGTTTAATTTTGATCCATTCTCTTTTGAAATTTCAGCTTCAATCCTTTGATATCAATCCTTAAAAAATTCTAGATAAAATTTCTATCATTATTTTATCGAGAGTTTTTATAGTTTTTTATGATATAATTAACTACGAGGGTTTGCACTCATAGGAGATTTAAAACCCTCATTAACTTTCAAAGTCAAGTTTTTTAAAATTTAATTAATTATCTTTGGGAAAATAAAAGTCAACGATCATTATCATCATATTCAAATGATTGATAGTAAATGATATCTTCTTTCTCTGGGAAGATATATCATATTATTATCATGATTTTGATTATAAAATTAATAATCCTTTATCCAAATTGTCACAGTCAAATACTAAATCAAACATCATTTTAGTCATTCGAGGTCATATGTAGTTCTTCCTTGAATTTAACTATTATAATAAGGATAAACTCAACATTTTATAATCTGAACCCATTAGGAAATGATATCTTCGCCTTCCAAGGCGATATATCATTCATAATGATGTGTTCAATTTCAAAATCAATATTTTAGAAATTAAATTCTCCCAAAGAAAATTAATATTTTCAAAACCTTCTTTTTCAAACCAAACATACATACAATGGCCATATATGTAGTTAATATCTAATGTGATATATAACCACGATGGAGAAATATTGGAACAAATAAGAGTACTAAAAAGGAATATTAACATACCTAAACATTGGATTTAAACCTTCTAGGTTCAATGAAGATAGTATAATTTTAGGAAGGCCTTAAACCTCTCATTTCACTCTTATAAGCTTGTTAGAGATCTATGGATGCATATGTTCTGATCCTCATCTAAAATTAATAGTCTCACTAGGAAAAACTTTGGTTTTATTTATTCATTATTCCAAACTATTTTATTTCCATAGTATTCAATTTTCTTGCAGGACTCTATTACATTGAAAAAACTTAAAAACATCCATTTTACTTCCAGTAGGACAAATTGTGCAGTTATATTAAATGATAGTAGTTTAATTATAATTAAGTAGAACACTTTCCTTGTGTGGTTGACACTTTTCTTTATCATTTTATTAATTAATCGGCACATATACTTGATTATTTAGTGGGGTTTATTATTTTATATAAAAAAACCTAAGCAATCTAGCATAATCTGCTAACGAAAGCAAGCCCCCATTAAATAACTAGATCATTCCTGACCTAGGTGTATTATAGTACGCCATTACATATCACATAACATAATCATCACATCATTCACATCTAGCCACACCAAACAACATCACACTCCCACCAAGATAAAAATACATTTCATATTTCTAAAAAGCTTACAAAATAGTAGGGCCCTAACCTAAAACTATAGTTTTCTACTCTAATAAACCATTTTAAGTGTATGTCAAAACTTATGGGTGTTAACCTATTAGGGCTTAAATTTGATTCTCTAAATTTAGTTTTGTTTAACATCCAAGGGTAGTCATAGTTTATGCTTTAAAGTTTTAGAACATTTCATTTAAACCTCTAATGAGTTTCTGAGAGATAATTTTATTTTTATTCTAAATTTATTTCACTAAATATAGACTATTATTTGTTACTATTTTATGAGTTGGCTGAAATTTATTTCATATTTCTTTTAATTTCTATTTAAGTTTTAATGAATTTTTGAAATTCCAAGTAATTTGAAAATGTTATTTAATTAGAAAGAAAAAAATGACATATAATTTGCAATGTTTATTTAGTTTCTTTTTCATTATGATGTCATAAGTTCATGAAAATTCATTTTATATCTCTTTATTTTAATTTATTTTCAAATTTTATTCCATTAAGGATATTTAGTTAATTTGAGGATAAAAATTAAATATAATTTTTAGTTTATCATTTGCTATATTTAGGTATGTTTTCTGGAATTTACTTAAATTTTTTTGAATTTTTAATGAAATTGTTTATTTGGATAACTAATTATTCTTTTATTATTTTCTTTCCCTTATAATTTCTCTCTCCTATTCGTTTGAATTGTTCATGTCATTAATTTTTAAATACATTTAATATTCTTAACAACTATATTTGGAAGGTGGCTTAAATATAATTAGATTAGTCTATATTTATTTAATTTAAATTTATTTACTTCTATTGTCCTTGAATTGATTTCATGCTTAACTTTAATTTTAAATTTTATTTATCTCACAATTTTAATTGAAGTTTGATTAAATTTTTTAATTTAAGTGAATGTATTTTTTCTTCGACTTAATAAAATTTTAATTTGATTTTATTTAATTTGATTTTCATTGGAATTGCATTTTATTTTAATTAATTATATCTTTAGGATGATTTATCTCTAGTGTTGCTTTATTCATATCTTACATTTAATCTATATTTTTTATTATGTTGGTGGGTTTATGGATTGATTAATTATACTTGCAAATTCTTATTTATCATTTAAAAATTATATTTTAAATTGTATGACTTGTAATTATTGAACAATAATTTAGATTATTAATTAAATAGTCCGTACATTTTTTTTGTTGCCTTGTACTTTCAACATATTTTGGGATACAAACCAAGTCCAATTAATCCAGTCTAGACATTCCTGATGCTAACTTAAATCCTTGTATGCATTGATGGATTGTCGGGTTTATAAAAGTACAACAAAAGCAAGGTTTCTAAGGGCACATAGTTTTATTTCTTTATTATTTTTTTAAGAAATACAAATTGCATTATATTAGCAAAAAAACTATTACAATCTAGAAAGAAAATAATGTTAATAGGCTTCCCTTTTGTAACATTGGCAAAAGAAGCATTATTGAAAGAAAAATAAAGCAAAATAAAATTGTATTTGCAATAATGAGATTATAATAATGGAAATGAGATCCACTACTCCTCACTTTGAACTAATTAGGGTGTGGGGGACACAAAATTTTAAATAACCAAATAGGTTGGTTAGTATCCTAGAGTTCCTAATCAGATAAAAAATGAAAATTAATTGTGTACCAAAATCCATTATTCAAATTTCATAATGCAAATAACAAATAAAGATGATGATCTCAATTCCAAGCGGCCATATTGCCACATCTTCCACACTAGGACCAGAACTTTTGGAACACATCAACGAAGTCAAAAATCTATCTGACAGGAAATTTTCCCATGTCGCTAATTTACCACCAATCCAAGATAAGTATTCAATAGTTACAATGAGCTTAAGCTCCATGTTTGATAAACAAGACTTCCACTTAGCTGATAAAATCATGCTCAAAGAAAAACAACAACTCTCCATAAAGAGTAATATGAATTCAAACTCTAATTCTAAAGCCATATGAAAACACAGGCACTTCTTAGCTTCAAGAGCTCCTGTTCCTCAAATATCCGTTCCCTTCAAGCCCACTATAAACAGGCATTAAACCAAAAAGAACAAAACAATAAAATCCATTATCTTTGATGGGATGGGATCCCACTTTAAGCCATCAACAAAACATTTAAGAAGTCCCAAATTTACTTGGACAAACCAATCAACAAAATAATCTTCCTTGGATGATCCAATCATCGGCAACAAAAAAACTGCAGTAAGGCATTCGGAACCGAATCCTCTTGAAACATAAATTCTACTTTCTCAAAACTAGATAAAGGTTTGTACCCACCATCTTCAAATAAAATTTCCATTATCTTCATAAAGGAGACATTAACTCCAACAGCAAACTAAATCATCATACCACCACATTCAACAGGAGAACCAATAGAAAATAGAAACTTCTTCCCTAACATAGAGCTACCAATTCTCATTGCAACGGAAGCATTATAAACATCATAAGCAGAAACAACGTCCAGAACACCTCCATCGAAGTTCTTATTCAAACTCAACACATGAGTAAATCCAAAAGAAAATTACACAAAATTCACTGCTACAGCCAAATTCTTTCCAATTGAATATTTCAGTACAAGAACAAGAGAACAAGCATAAAAATTAATTAAAGGAAAATGATTTTCAAAAGCTGGTTTTATTTCTTCTCTTCCTACACATCTAAAAGCTGAAGAATTAATAAACCAAATTTGCCAAGAGGTTACTATTACGACCAGGATCGCATCAGAATTTTCACAAATATTCTTCAAGAAACTAGTAAGACATTATGTTTCTAAGAAGACTTCCAGTAAGAAAATTCTTGAATTACATTAGGGAATTGAAGAATTTTAATCCTCAATTAAAGATGGTGGGAAATAGCATCCTTCACAAAAAAATTATTCTGACTCGAATGATTCGCATCTACAAGCCAAAAAACTACACTTTCATTTCTTGAACCAAAAGAGATCCTTCAAGAAAATCTTTCAGACGATGAGGGTTGGGATCTCCAAGTGAAGATTGCTGAACTTAATTCAAACTTAGCTAAATTAAACATTTGGTGGAGACAATGTGCTAAGGTGAAATGATTGATAGATGGAGATTCAAATTCTAAGTTTTTCCATTCATTTGCTAGTGCTAGGAAAAACTCAAATTTGATAATCAAAGTGCTGAATGAAGATGGAACTATGATAGAAGATCAAAATCTTATTGAAGATATCTTTATGCAGTTTTTTAATGGAAAGTGGAAGCAGAGAGTGTGCTCTTTTAATGGTTGGCGGATCCTTTAGTGTCACTGGAAGATTCAGATGTAGTATGGCTGGACAAAGAAATACCTGGGAAGAAATGAAGGAGGTTATTTTCCAAACTGTAGGTTCTGTTGCTCAGAGACTAGATGGAGTAACATATTCTTTTTTCAAACATTATTGGGACATTATGAAGGTAGAT
>NW_021319419.1:331295-345608 GCF_001605985.2 Dendrobium catenatum
AGACTCTCAAGTGTGTGTGTAGGGTTACTTAGCATCAGTTTCTTTGACCATTACAAGTAGAATCAAGAAGTGAAAAAGTACAGACTGACTCAACCCTAAACCTATGCACTCTTGAACTGGCTTTGTCGGTTCGTCCGATCTTCGATTCCTGAAAAGTTAGAAGCAACAAGCATTCCAAGAGAAATAGCATTTGTTAATCATCAAAACATAAGCCATGAAAATAGATTTGCAACATTAAGCCTATTTCAACGGATAATAAAATGTTCAAAGTATTGGATGTTCTCTCTTGGGATGAGGAGGGTGTAGATAAATCCTTGCTAATTAATTTAAGGGAGAATGATGTTGAGGAGGGTGAGGTGTTAAATGAAAATTCTATTTCTATTCTAGCTGAGGTGGATAAAAATATTGATAATGTGGCTAATGTTGATGATATTTTTTGAAATGGTGGTTCTGGAAGTTTCAAACCTAAAGTCCAAAAAGAATTAAGGTTCGTTGGTCCCTTAAATACTTCCTCTAGACATAAAAAATTAGAATTGTTGAATAAGAGAAGGAATGGGGGTCCCTCCCCCTTGGTGTGGAAATGAGTTCCTTAGCTTTTTGGAACTAGAGAGGGGCTAATAAAATGGAACCTTCTCTCTATTTGAAAGAAGTTGTAAAAGATTGGGATGTGTTCTTTGTTGGAATTGTGGAGACAAATATTACTTCTATTATGAAAAGGGATTTTTGTAAATTCATGGGTAAAGATTGGGATTTCTTTCTTTATCTATCTGATGGGTTGTCTGGAGGGATTATGATATTATGGAGGGATGATTTGCAACTTTCTCATTATTGGAAGCTTCTTCTCGGTGTGTTGTTGGAGAGTTGAAGGTTGTTAATAAAGGCACTTGGATAGTTTCTACTATTTATGGTAGTAGAGATGGGTATAATTGGAGGAAGTTATGGGATTTTTTGGGGCTACATTCTAGCTTGAGCATTCCTTCAATGGTTGGGGCAGATTTCAATTGCACTTTGTCTCAAGAGGATAAAAGTGGAGGAAAGAAGTTTAAGTTTTCTCTTGCTCTACAAATGATGAATTCTTTTATGAATGATTTTGATTTTCATGAAGTAGGGGTGATTAGTCCTATGTATACTTTGTACAACAATAAAAATGGAAGGGCTCGCATTTGGGAAAGATTTGACGGATGTTTTTTGAATTCAAAGGCATTGGAGTTGATTCAAAAAGTAGCTACTAGACACTTCACGAAGCCTCTTACCACTGCCCCATTATTATTAAAATTTTGACAAGGCTATTCATAGAAACAAAATTTTGAGATTTGAAGATATTTGGGTGTCTTGTCCTACTTCAGTGGCTATTGTGAGTAAATCTTGGAATAGGACTACTGGTGGAGAGCTAATGGAAGTTCTTAATAGAAAATTCCATAGAGTTTTGAAAGCTTTATTATTTTGGAGTAGAGCTAAGCTTCAAAATTTATTGGAGTTAAAGTAAAAACTTAAGAATGAAGTTGTTGAGCTTCAATTAGAGAAGGTGGATGGTCATGGTTTATTTGATGGTATTATTCTCTTACTTATATCTGATTGGTGAATTGAATGCTACACTTGCTCGTTTGAACACTTGGGGGAGGCAAAGGGTGAAGGTGAAGTTGTTGGAGGAAGGTGATATCAATTCACATTACTATCATTCTTTTGTCAATGGTAGGAGGAATGACAACTTTATTAAACAAGTAAAGAATGTGGATGGTGATCTTGTGGATGATCAAGAGGGAATTGATGATATCATATATAAGTTCTTTTGTAACAAATGGAGAAATAGGGGATGTGATCTTAGGGGTTGGCCTATGCCTATGCATACCTTAAGTCAAGAGGATTGTAACATCTTGAATGTTGATTTAACTTTTGAATAGGTGGAAAGCGTGGTTAAAGGGATTGGCAGGAATATCTCTCCGGGATTGGATGATATTCCCTACTCTTTCATTAAAGCTTATTAGAATGTTATTGGTCAAGATGTTTGGCTTGCTATTTTTCAATTCTTTTCAACTCATAGAATGTGTTCTAAGTGGAAGGATACTCTTGTGGTTTTTATTCCCTAGATTGATAATCTTGGTTATCCCTCTCATTTTCGTCCGATCAGTTTGTGCTTATCTATTGATAAAATTGTTGCCAAAATTTTATTAAATAGAATACTTAAAATATTTCAGAATCTCATTTCTAATACCTAAGCAGTATTTATTAAAGGTTGGAGTTTATCATATCACATTCTTCTTGTGCAAGAAATATTCAATAAATTTCAATTTTCTAAATCTAAAAATGGTTTGGTAGCGATCAAGATTGACGTGGAGCAAGCTTTTGATAGCATGGTTTGGCCAACTTTGAAGCAGGTGTTGGAAAATTTTTTATTCCCAATTTATTTATCTAATCTTTTGATGGAGTGTGTTGTTAATCCTAATTTCTCTGTTCTTATTAATGGAAATAATTCAAAGTAGATTGAAGCTAGAAGTGGATTTAGACAAGCGTGTCTGTTGTCTCCGTATTTGTTTATTTTGTGTTCTCAGCTCTAGTCTAATGGTTTTAATCAGAATGGTAATAATTTGGGTATTAAAGTAGTTGTTGCGGCTCCTAAAGTTTCAAATTTATTGTACACTCATGATATTATCATGTTTTTAGAGTCCAAGATCTTGTATTTGAAGAAGATAAGTATGACAATTTCTTATTATTGAAAGTGGATCGACAAAAGTGTGAATATCCAAATATCTTCTATAATCTTTGGGAAAGATGTTAATCGAACAAAGAGAAGAGAAATCTCTAATTTATTGAATTTCAAGGAGGTAAAAGAGTTAAAATTCTTGGGAATTAAAATTTTTTTGAGGAGGCTAGTTTCCTCAGCTTTTCTTCATCTTTTGGAAAAAGCTGCTTATAAGTTGAATGGATGGGGCAACAAGTTGTTTTCATTGGCTTGAAAGTTGGTTTTGATTAAATTACTAATTCTTTCTATTCTTGTTTTCTATGCTACACGCTCTTTGGTTCCTAAGAGTATCTTAAAAGAATTAGATAAGTTGTGTAGAAATTTTTTATGGGATAAACAAGGAAGTATATGCAGCCTTCATTTAAGGTTCCTCCTATTTTTCTTGATTTACTAAAGGAGGATTTTGATAGCTATTCTATTACTTAGTAGTTGTATTAGACTTTTCTTTTCAATTTCAAAGTTATTTACATATCTTCAAAAAAAAACCAATGGAGCATGGAGGGCATGGGATACATTCTGTAGTTCAATTATTGGGCCTTTAAGAGCAAAATATGCATGGAATTATATCAATAAACCTTCTTCTATCCTTATTGAGGGCCAAATATGGTGGAGATATTTGGCATGTTGTGGATAGAAGAGACTGGTCTTCCACTTGGAAAATTATCCTTCATGGAAATAAATGTCTTTAGTCATTGCTAAGGTTGAGGGTGTCTTCATGTAGTTCAATTAATATCCTAAGAGATGTATGTATATTGGATAAAAGCATTTATAGATGGCATACATTTATAGCTATTTTGGATGGTGAATTTCCTTCTCTTGACAATTTCATTATAGATGATAACTGGAATCAAACTAAGCTAGTTAAGTTCTTTGGGAGCTCCTTAATTGAGATTATAATGCAAATTCAAATCTTTCCTGAGTTAGAAGGTGAAAGTCTGCAACTTATTAAAAAATTCTTGGGTAAAAATATTGCTTCAATGGTAGCCAATGTGGTTGTAATGCATTCTGCTCAAGTGGGTTATTGGAGGTGGATGAAAAGGTTAAAACTTTTGCCTCGAGCGGATTGTTTCTGCTGGAGAATTCTGAATATTGTAATACCTAGTTATGACTTTTTAGTTTAGAAGGTTGTTGGATTGCAACCTTTTCCTGAGAGGTTGTTTGGCTTTGGAAAATGTAGATCATGTAATAGTTCTTTGTGATAAGCTTATTCGTGTTATTAATAAGTGGGGTTTTCATGTGCCTATATTTTCTTCTTTTCTAGATTAGAAAAGAAGTTTGGAGCTAATCTCTAGTACTAACCCCTTCATTGCAAATCTCTAATGTTCGTTGGTGTTCTTCTCTTGGAAGTGCAAAAATAGTGTTTAGCATGGTGGAAAAGAGTTTGAATATATAAAATCTTGAAAACTTAGTTTCTATTTACTCACCTTCATGTCTAGTATTTAGGAAAAATGTTAAAAATATAAAGCCTAAATATTAAAAGTCAAATTTTGATTTATTAATTTAATGAATTAAATAATTTATAAAATTCAAAATATTCAACAAAACAGTAAAATTATATTAAACACCAATCTAATCAATAAAATTAGCAACCAATCAATTTAATCATCAACCCTTTAATTTCAAATAATTACATTCATTAAGCAATCTAGTTACTTTTAGGTAACCCAAGCAATGAGGCTATTGACTTTACCCCAAGGAAGGTTAAATAAACTTAACAGCCTTGGTGAAAATGAAGGTAGTAATCAGCAAATACTTTAAATACATCTTAAAATCAACTTTAAAATATTAATCCCTTCAGCTACAATAAATATTAAAGCACTAGAAAACTTTAACAACCATCCAACATAGGATATATCCAAGCCACAGAGCCTCTTACACTCACTTTTGATGGTTTGTTAGGAGAACCAACTTTTGTTTATGCTAGGCTATTGTTTTCCTTTTCCACCACATATGTGCCATGTTTTTTATTATTTTCACTATATGCTAGTTATTTTGATTGATTGATTTGATGTATATTAATATTTTAATTTATTTATGCAACTTGTGAATTATCTGATGGGCATTAAATTTCTCCTATGTCAGGAATTATTTGGATGGTCACAAAATTTTTTGCAGGTGCCCATGCTTATGTTGGACTAAAATCAAGGTGGCTAAATAAAAATTTAATTGACAAATTTTATGTAGGTCCTAAAAAAGGCTATGTCCCCCTTGAAATTAAAAGAGCATGACCAAGTGTGGCTATGTTTTGATTTGAGCAATTTAAATTTAAATATAACTGTTGTGATGATTTTTTATTACAACTCCTAGGATAACCATGTAGGTTATCTAGAGTCTCTTTATTTTAATTTCTATATGTATTTAAATTAATTTGTTGTGAAAGTTAATTTTAAGAATGGGATATTAACCATCCAACTTGAAGTCCAAATCTTGAGTTGTAATTAAGTAGCATTAGCCATGTGGACTATTTATATTAATTTTATTTATTTTAATTAATTGATTTGATTGATGTGTTTACTTATGCATAATAGGAGTATCATAATCTTCTTAGGTTTCTTACTCTAACATGCCATTTTTTATTTTTCTTGGAAGTGATTAGGATCTTTAAGGATTAAAATTTTTATACACATAATCAATTAAATTTTTTAGGCCAACATAGAAACTTAATTGATTTTAAGAAGTAAGATCTGGCTCATAGAGGGTCTCATGCATACATTTTGAACTTTATTTTCCATGTTAGGCACCTCCTCACCTACAAGTTATGGCAGACCACTTGGCCTATTAGGGTATAGTTCTATCTATGGGTTATTATGCAATCTCAAAGGAAAATTTTGTTTTCTTAGCCTTTTTAATTTTATTTCATATTACTTTTGCATATCAGATCAATCAGTATGTATTACATTAGAAACACATTGAATCATTAAATTTTAATTGCATTCAAAGCATAATTAGCCTATATAAGTAAAAGGGCCACTTTGGATAATCTTTTGATGTTTGTCCCAATTCAAAACATATTAAATATCCCACCCATCTTCCATAAAAGTTCAAACTCTTGTGATTGAAGTCCTAGGTGGTTAACTAGCTCCCCAATCTAGGAAAGGATAAGTTTATATTTGCATTGCATTAGCTAAGTTTAGGCTATTATTATTTAGTTCCAAAAATATACTTATAATCTAGGGCAAACCCAAAATCATAAGACCCCACATTTAGGAATATAATGCCACCATTCTAATAAATTATCAATTTGGAAAAAAATTTCTCTTCAAATCAAAATTTAAAGCAAAATACATAGAATAGGTGTTTCTGAAGTGTTTTAAAACCCCAAAACATCTCCTACCTTTCATCCTTTGGCTTCCAAAATAAGTGCTCAAATTTTATCCAGCCTCTATCAAAATTCCAATTTCCTTCCTTGGTATCATTATTTGAAAAACTCTAAATAAAATTCAAAGTTTTATTTTTATCTAGATTATTTATAGGAAACTCAAGTTTCCTATGATGTAAATAATTATTAAGGCATGCCCTCATAAGATATTTAAATATTTCATATCAATTAAAAAAAATAATTAATTATTCTTGAAAACATTAAAATCAATGATGATCACTTTCGTCATTTTCAAATGATCGATAATAGTGATATTTTCTTCACTTGAGAAGATATATCATTCATTATCATAAATTTGAATATGAAATTAATGATACCTCATCTTGACAATCATAACCAAATAGTCAATCAAACATCATTTTGACCTTCAAGTTCCTATATAGTTCTTCCTTGAATTTAACAATCATAATCAGGATGAAAATTATAATTTTGTTATCTAAAACCTTTAGAGAATTATATTTTTGCCTCCAGAGATGATATATCATTCATAATCACGTGTTTGACTTCAAAAATGAAATTCCATAAATTAAATTTTTCCAAAGAAATTTAATTCCAATTTACTTTGTATCCTTCCAAAGAAAAAAACTTCTCAAAAATAATATTGCATCGCACTTTATACTTGAGATTTTCTCTCTCTAAAGAGAGAACTAAGCATCGTAATGCCATTGATATAATGTCATAGTAGCTGCAATGCCTCTTAGACACTTAACATTTACTTCAATTCCATACTTTGATCCTTATTTAAATTTCTAATAATTCTAATTAATCATAATATATAGTTTATGAAATTCATACAAGTTATACAGTTACATATATTACATCATCCCTTCCTTGTAGACAATATCATCCTTAACATTCACACATGAACATACACTCAAATATATATTTGGATATAACTCTCAATTTTTGTTTTATTTTCCCAAGTTGCTTTTCTCTCTGGCCTATGCTTTAACTGGATTTTAATCATAGAGATCTATTTATTTCTTAGTTATTTCAGATAACATGCTAGAAAGCATTCAAGTTCTTCTTTATAGATTAAATTATCTTAGACCTCAATTTCTTCTCCATATTAGAATATTGACACATGGAATACATTACAAATATCTGACATACAATCTAAATGCGACAGTCTATAAGCTAATCTGCCAACTTTTTCAATCACATTAAAGGTCCTACATACCTAGGACATATCTTATTATTTTTACCAAATTTGATTACTCCTTTCAATGGCCTAACATTGAGAAAAATAAAACTTCCAACTTTAAATTAAATGCTTCTATACTTTGGGTCATAATACTTTCTTTGCCTATCTTGCGATGCTTCTAACCACTTTCCAATCAACATAATATTCTTTATAGCATCATCAACTAGTTCAAATCCCATTATTTTCCTTTTACCCACTTTTTTCTAGGATGAATATGATCCCATTAGCATCCAAAAAATTCCAGTATATATAACCTCAATAAATGTTTAATATTTGAATGACCATTCCAGACTATCTATCTATCTAAGGATGAAAGGCCATACATAAACTTAACTTTATCCCCAAGCTTCTTGAATAACCTTTCATAATCTTGGGTAAATCAATCATCTCAATCAAAATAATAACTTCAAAATTTTTATGCAGTCTAATAACTTCTGTCATGTATAACTGGGCCAACATATCCATAGAATCTATATGTAGATAGAAAATAGGCAAACTTAGTTAATCTATCCACTATTGTGCATACAACATCACGCCCTCATCTTGATCTTGGATAATTAATAGTTATCTATTTTCATTTTCAATCAAGGGTTGGCAAACATTTTAACAATCCACTGAGTCTTTAATACTAAGTCTTCATTGTCTAAAAGGTCTTACACTTTGAGGAAATTTAACTTACAGTTTTATGCAATTTTTAAGTAGTTTTCTTTAGAGACTATTGGATTTCTTTTAATGTTAAGGCACTAACTAAAAGACCATTAAGGTGGTATAAAAAGTATTTGTGGTAGTTTTTCTAGGAAGTTCTCTTTAAGATACTTTAATATTTTTCAATATAATACTTTATAGTTTTATGTACTCTTTTGAATATTTTCATGGACGTTTATGGTTATAGGGCCTAGGCATAAGACAGGCAAATAATCAGTCATCTCAGGGTGGGTAAATGCCTACCCTAAAAAATATAATTTATTATAGGGTTTTTTTTTTTTTTATGGTTTTTTTTTTTTTTTATTCCCCCCCCCCCCCCCCCCTCAAAATAGTTTTTCCCCTAACTTGGGCATTCTTGCCCATCCCAACATCTGGCAATTCTTAAGAGTTACGAATCATGTATCCCAAACACTTAGCATTCTAAGATAAAGAGCATTCATCTTCACAGCCTTCTTGCTTGGTCATCGCTACCCTAGTCTTCGCACTTCGCGCCACATTCGATGCCCCTCTTCTTCTTCTTTGCAGTCTTCTCGGTGGTTTGAAGGTATTACTTTTTTTAATCAACAAAATCACTGGTGTTTAGCAAATTTTAATTTATGGTTTTTGCCAAAACTTTGCTTTAATCTGAAGATTACTAGTTTCAAAAACTTTTAAAATTAAAATTTTTTCTTCATTAAGTATACCCATTCAAATAGCAAAGTTCTACAAAAATGATTTTTTTAATAACAAGGTTATGTAGAAATAAACTTTACAAAAATATATGAAATATTCATTCAGTTGTGTGATAAAATATTTTTGAATGTTTGAAATCCTAAACCTGCTAAAGAACAAAATTTCTGGCCCTTACACCTTACTGAAATAGGGATTATGAGAGGGTAATAGCCTAATTCTATAAAAATATGGAAAAGAAAAAAATAGGTAGAAATCTTGCAAGCTTGTTTTCTTAATAAGGAGAACACTTGTTACCGCAAAGGCCAATCTTTCAAATGAATTTATTTTCTTGCAAAAGATAGAACATTCAAAAACTCCAAATTTTTATTGCAGAGCCTTAAATACTTAGGAGCCTTACATTTCATTCTTTGGTTTAGGAGGTAATTTTAGTGTTTTATTCTACTATGAGAATTGTGGGGCTTCTAAGAAAAGGAATAATTCTTGAACTGGAAAGAACATGTTGAGATTGATATTAACAATATCCCTAATGACCCTAGTCTTAGACCATCAATCTTTGATTTATAATGTGAATGAGTGTGGTAAAGTTTGTAGAGCTTATTTGTTAAAGGGACCGCATCAACCAAAAAATAATCATTTCCCTCGAATAGTAATAAGAAATATTGCATGTGAATTAAATTAAAAATGATTTAAAGAATTTTTTGAATGGATAACATACAGTGTATAAAAGGTTGTTGTATTTTATCTGTATTACTACATATTTAAGCCTCAAGAGCAAGTTAGTACTTGCCAAGGTGGTGGAGATGCATTTGTAGGTGAAGGATTTAAGAATTGAAAGATAATAATGAAGCTTTTGGGTCATGTCAGAGAACACAATAGTGCACATAACAAGGAAAGATAGAAATGTGAGGCTTTAATGAAGCTTCAAGAGCAAAGTATTCTCGCTTTATGGTCGAGCAAAGAAGAGAAGATTAAAAAAGTATATTGCATCATGTTAAATGTAGTTGTTGATTATGTTTGATTTCTTATTTGCCAAGGGCTATCATTCCTTGGGCATAATGAATAATCTAACTCAGATAACCAAGAGAATTATATATAACTATTGATGTTTATTACAAATCATAATGAAGAGATATGAAAATTTACATTTGAAAATGCAAGTGCTAAGTTAAAATTGATTGCACTAAAAGTCCAAAGAGATATTTATAGTTTTATGGCTATTGAGACCTTGGCTGTAATCATGAATGATATTACAATTCCTACTTCAGTATTCAAGTTGATGCATCTCATAATGTGTTTATTACATAACAGTTTGTTATTGCAGTGAGATACATAGACAAGTTGGGCCAAGTGATTGAGAGGTTCATTAGTATTAGCCATGTATCTTCAACAAATTTAGTAGCTCTCTAGGCTTCAAGTGAAGCATTTAAGCATTGGAGAGTTAATTAGTTATCAAGGTTTGAAGCAAAAACTAATTTACATCATATTTGTAACACCCGTTGGAGTTTCCATTTTCAAACATTAATCAGTCTAATAAAAATGTATACTTCTATACTCAAAGTGCTTGAAATTATCATAGAAGAAGGGATACATGATCAATAATTAATTGAAGCTATTATTTTAGTACATGCCATGGAATTTTTTGACTTTATCTTGGCACTCCATTTAATGATTGATATTTTAAGGATTACAAAAAAATTATTGGTGGAAAAAATTGTGTCTCACCACGCAGATTTTGATTTCTCCTATTTTGTAATCGAATACATCATTGAGAATAAAGTACAGTCTCGAGAGGCCAGTTCTAGGGAAATTGACCTCAAATAATGAGGTCAACAATTATCACAAGCATTACAAAGAAAGGATCAAGATATTATAAATGCAATGAAATTGCTGCAAGTGTCTAAGCAATAATTGCATATGATGAGAGAAAATGGATGAGATCTTTTACTTAAAGGAGTGTCACATTTTATAATATTTTTTGAAATAGAAGTTACAAATATGGATATTAAATTCAAGGCTGGTGGATGGTCAACACAAAAAGGTGCAGAAATAACAAACTCTTATCATTATTGAGTTTATTTATTCTACACTGTTGATATGCAATTTCAAGAACTGAATAACTAGTTCTCTGAAACTAGTAACAAGTTACTTCTTTGTGTGACATGTCTAAATTTGAATAACACATTTTTTATGTATGGTAAGGGAAAGTTAATTCATCTTATAGATCTCTCTATTGATCATATGTCTCTTAAACATCAACTATCTACCTATATTATTTAAAAGTTTGATAAAGATGTTAAGCCCTAATGAACTAGTCCCAAGGCTGAAGAGAAAAGAAAGGAAAGAAAAAGAGGGGGGGGGGGGGGGGGGTAAATTGGTATTTTAAAAAATCTTTAAGCAAAAGCACAAACTTAAACCAAAGTTTTCCATAGAAATTAAAGTGTAAAAATTAAATGTGGAAGCAATAATAAAGAACACATAAAGTTATAGTTATTTGGTAAACTTGACATTCATCCACTCCCCGGAGCCTCTCATCCAAGTATTGCACTAAACACAGTGTCTCTTCTTTTTCCCCCACAGAAAGGCAAAGAATCCTTTACAAACCTCCTTTCCACCGACCCCGGTGAGGCAGAGAACCCAACTCCTTTTGCTTCCTTTTGAAGCAGGGAGAGAACCTTGATCAGATACTGAAATAAACTTCTCTAGAACCCCCAAGGAACTAGGGATGACCACCATAGAAGATGATGACGGATTATTACTTGGAGCAACCTTTGTGAAACCTCTCACAAACTCCCTCTCACAATATCCTCTCTCTCTCTCCCTTTCTCTCCCTCTCCTCTTAGCTCTCTCAGGTTAGAATAGCAATAAAAGATCCTCTCTTGGGTAGAATAAGAGGTCTTATATAGAAGAGCTTCAGAATAACTCTTAATTGCAACAGATCGACTTTATCATCCTGGATGATATAAATATCATCATGTATAATCAGTACAAATTTAGCTCAAATAGCCAGGATGACTTGGGATGACATAAGGTTTTTATTCATATAGTCTAGGCCGATAGGATATCATCCTGTACGATTAGTACAAGTCATTGAATATCATCCAGAACATCACCCTGAATGGATGTTTGGAAGATGTAAAAATAACTTGATCGTCTAGGTCGATCTCATAATTATCCTGGATAATTAGTTCAATTCAGTACATATCATCTAGAGCATCACCCTAAATAGAAGCAGGCCAATGTAAGATCATCCAGGAACAACTAAGGTTTTTGAACTGATCATTCTAGCTAATCCTGCATTCGTCCAAGATGATATAATCAAGTAATAAAACCTTAATTACTTTCCTTAATTATCATATTAATTTAGATATAATTATACTGCATCATCCAGGATAATGTCCTGGATGATGTCTAAAAATAAAATCTACCTAAATAGATCTGGCAGTTGATTCTTTCTAATTTGAGCCTATCATCCCGACTGATGACGTATCATTTAGGATAATGCGCTTAATTGTGACTTTCTTAACTAGAATGTCTTAATTAGAGTTTCTATTTTTAATTGATCATCCAAACTAATTTTTGGATCATCCTAGATGATGTGACCAAAAATAGAAAACTCAAAAAAATAGTCAAAAATTTCCCCCCTAGTGTGTGTGTGTGTAATGTTACTTAGCATCAGTAACCACAGTTTATAACTGACTCAAGAAAAGGAAAAGATTACAAACTAAATCAAACATAGTCTACCCAATCTTGAGCTGGTTCACATTGTAATTTAATCTTGAGGACCTAAAATATTAGTAGGATAGGAAGTCGTAGAGAAACAAAAGTGTTTACTATCATAAAAATTCTATTCTCTAAAATCAAATTCACAATAATCTTCCCTTTTTTATGATGGAAAACAATTAAACAAGCAAAACTAATGAAAAACAACTCAAACACTATTCCCCCTTTTTACATCACAAAAAAGGAGGAAAAAATAGAAAAGAAAACGTTTGAAAAAGAAGAATGAAAGCAAAGTTTTTTTTTTAATCCAAGCATGAATATGATAATGTCTACATATGATTGATTTTAAAGACTTATAAGACCAATGAGTTAATATCATTAAAATTTGAAACCGGTATAATATCCGATCCTGTTAACCCTAGCTCGAACTTCTCTTAGGGCAAAATTATCTTTTGAAAACAAAAGACCAAACTCAGAAAAACTAATTGGATAAGAAAAAGAGATCCGTTCAAGACTTAGTTTTAGAACAATATATTATAGAATAATGTAACAAAATAATTTGCCACAATCACGAAATTTGAAATCAAGCCATTGAAAATATCAAGTGACATAAGTTTTAAGAGTTTGAAAAAAAAAAGAGAACTTGCTTTTGGTGGCTCATTTTTTGTCTTTTATCAATTGAATGGCGCACTTTATGCACCTTTTAATTTTTGATACACTTTGTGTATAATTCTCAATTTTGCTTCATGCGCATCTTTTGATTTCGCATCATTGGCAACTTTTTTTTTTTTTTTGCAAGCTATATACCTTTTCAAAATTCTTAAATACTCTTAGCTCTGAGTATATCTTCCATATATTAGAAAAAAAACTCACTTTCTAATATAAGGAAGAACAAACCATAAAACATAATCAAAATCATATGATAAATGCAATGACAGGATTATGAGAAAACTAAAAGTAATATAAAGACTTTGAACATTATAAATATAAGATAGATTACTATAAAAACATATAAAAGATCTCACTCGTAAAGTCCAGTTATTAATTTGGGATAGACTTTTATTTAGAATAGAAAATTACACCACTAAAAGAGGTTAGGGGAAGAGAAACAATCAATGTTGTTTTCTCCCTTTAACAAATTAAGAGATATAAAACATTGGCTATGAATTTTTAAAAAGAAAAAATATGACATAAAATACCGTTTCAATAGTGATCGTAAAAAAGACAAACTAAAATAATAGAAATAAAATAAAGAAGAGAAAAAACTAGTAAAAAGCAATAAAATAGAAAACTCATAATTCAGTAAACAACAAGTTCATGGATTTATGTCAATCACACCTAATCTGATCCTTAAGATGCTGAAAGTGTCAAAAGTCAATGGTTTAGTAAAGATGTTAGCCAATTGATTCTCAGTTGTCACATGGTGAAACTCAATGTCTCCTTTGATCACATTGTTTCTAATAAAGTGATGTCTTATGTCAATATATTTGGTCCTTGAATGTTGGATAAGATTTTTATAGATGCAGATGGCACTAGTATTATTACAAAGGATTAAAATTATGCTTATAGGTAGTCCTAAACCTTGAATTTATTTCTTTAAACAAAGGATTTGGGCCACACAACTTCCTAAGGCAATGTACTCAGCTTCAGTAGTGGAAAGTGCAATAGAGTTTTCTTTTCTACTAGACCAGTAGACTAAAGATTGTCTTATGAATTGGCATGTTCTAGAAGTGCTCTTTCTATCCACCCTACATTCTAAAAAATTAGAATTAGAATATCAAATAATCTCAAAAGAAGTGTTGTGCCTAAGTGTTGGTGGAATTTTGTAAAACAGGTTTTGAAAATTATTAGTTTTATTTGGGAATTTTAGAATTGAGATTGAATCCTAATTCT
>NW_021319419.1:345708-346577 GCF_001605985.2 Dendrobium catenatum
ATCTGGTAGTTAATATCATACATACTGTCATGTATATCGGATAGACATAGGTTCGAAGCTAGAAGATCATGTGGTGTGGTTTAAATATGCCTATCACAAATGATCTAGAATGGATGGTGGGGTCAAAATATGCCCACCATCAAGGATTAAACCTGGATGATCATTTGGTGGAATCAAAATATGCCCATGATAGAGGATTTGGATTAGATGATTATGTGGTGGGGTCAAAATATGCCCACCATAGAGGATTAAAACTAAATGGTTATATGGTGGGGTTGAAATATACCCACCATAGATGATTTAGATTGGATGATTATATGGTGGGGTTGAAATATGCCCACCATAGAGGTTCGAAGGTGGATCATCAAGTGGTGGGGTCAAATTATGCCCACCAAAGAGGATCTAGACTAGATGTTCATATCGTGGGGTTAAAATATGCCCACCATAGAGGATTAAAGCTAAATGATCATGTACTGGGGTTAAAATATGCCCACAATAGACGACCTAGACTTAAGGAAACGCATCACCTATCCATAAGGAAAAGAGAATATGAGTCTATTGATTGATTTTAATGATGATCCTTTTGGAAAAATCTTTTAAAAATATGTACGATTTTGACAAAACATAATTTAGGTATCAATAATATTTATTGATTAAAAAACATTCGAGCTACATCAAGTACAATACTTCTTAAGGAAATGCCCAATGATAAGTAGAATTGGGTAATTTTCTTTACAATCAACTAGTTGATACAAATATCCTCCGATCCTATTTTCCTGGTTACGCTTGTATGGTTGCAGAGGGTCGCTGGTTATCATTTCCTGATGACCTTAATACCTCAAATCTCCACTCTACCATGATTCCCAATG
>NW_021319419.1:351152-353031 GCF_001605985.2 Dendrobium catenatum
GCTAAAACTTCAAAGCCTCAAAACTAAATCCAGAAAAATCCAATTCCATTATTCTTACTATCTAACTGATCGTATTAAGGTCTAGTATTTTAATAAAAAACTAATTTTCCAGAATTTAACCTTAATCTAAAAGTCAACTTTTGTCCCCTTAATTAAATGTTTAAATAATCCAAAAAATTCCTAAAACTCAAAAATCATTTCAAAACTCCAGAAATGTTTAATTAACCTTATAATAAGTAATCAACCAACCTTAATTAAACTTTATTAACCTTCAAATACTAATCAAATCAAATCACTTAATTATAACGGGTACCTCTTGGTAACCCAGGCCTTTGAGGCTATTAGCTTATCCCCAAGGAAGGTGAAATAAACTTCACGGTCTCGGTGAGAAATAAAGGTGGTAACAAACAAATATTTAAAAATCAATCTTAAAATAAATTTCAAATCATTAATACTTAAACTTTAATTAAATATTTCCCTTAAACCTTTCAACCAACCAGAATCTTAAGCAACTTCAATCTAATAATCCTACTTAGGACATATCTAAACCACACAGACTAACTCACACACTTTAGATGGCTTGCTAGGATAACCAACTCTAGTTTTAGGCTAGGCCGGTGTTTATGTTTTTGCTGTGTGCCAGGGTTTCGAGCTTTTACTGTATGCTAGTTGCTAGCTTAGAATTGATTGATTGTTTACTACTTTTCTGCACTCTATGTTGTGAGTAATTGAGCATTTTACATTTCAAATATTAACTGCTTGAGATTTATTATAACTGCTTAAGATTGGATATAACTACTTGGGATTATATATAATGCTGATTATTAGGATAACCCTGCGGGATCGAGTCCAGATTTTTCAATTTTAATTAATGTAAATTTGATTATATCTGAGTTATACTTTAAAGTACTTTGAGAATGAGATATTAAAACATCCAATTTGGAATCCAAAGATGAAGGGACATCCCTTAGGGGAGAGTCCCTCTCCATTTGGAGTTCCAAATTTGGATGACTTTGAAAATATCCAAAGAGGAAAGATAACATCCCACCCAAGGAGGAGTTTCTTTTCATTTGGATATCCAGACCTGACGATCCAAGAAGCAGCAGAAGGATGAAGAAGTGGATAATGAGAAGACCCATTCCCAAAGTCACTTGAGTCTTAGGATTAGAAATTCGGGTTGTTGTTAGTGGTGCCCGGCCACTTTACTTTTCTGCAAATTCTGGGATGTAATAATAAGTGGCACTTGCCACATGGACATTCAATTTGATCTATTAATTTAATTAATTTATTTAATTGATTGTGCACTAGAACTACCTGCTTTTCTAGTCTTTTTACTTGCATGCTAATTTTGATTTGACCTGGAATCTGATCATAGGCTCTTAAGGACTTATTAAAATTTTTTCTGCTTAAACAAAATTAAAACATTTAAGCTCACATAGAAACTCTAACAAATTTAAGAACTAAGCCCGGGACTGCCGGGAGTTCGGTTGCATATTCGTTGCATTTTTCTTTCCTTTGCTAGGAACCTTCCCGCCTGCGGGTTCTGGCAGACCAGATGGCCTATAAGGGTGCCGATCTGTCAAGGGGATGTTGTGTAATCTCTAAGAAAAAACTTATTTTCTAAGACAAAAATTTTTAAACTGTTTCATAATGATTCATGCATTTAATCGAGTCGACTAGCATGCATCTCAATTGATTGGAGAGCCAGCTAAACCACCTAAGTGATTTTAAAAATATGTTTCCCGTCTTTTATAAAATAGTGGTTAAGTTTGAGGAGTGCGGGGCCGACATCCAGAGAGGATCCTAATTGGCCCCTATTGACTTATGTGAAATTACTAAACGACAGGAGGGGGGGTGAATTGTAAAAATCTTTTTCTCA
>NW_021319420.1:0-1558 GCF_001605985.2 Dendrobium catenatum
TCAGAAAATCAGAAACTCTATTAACTTCCTTTCTCTCTCCTAAAAAACTGTAAATAGGCCGCTTAGGCCTTTAGAAAAATTGCTCCTCTTCTCTCTTCTCCTTCTTCTCCCTCATTCCTTACAATTGAGGTGTTTCCTTGGTCTTCCAAGGCCCCTCTCTCTGCAAGGAAGTCCGAAGATTTTTCCTTCTCTCTCTTCTCCCTCTGTCCTTACAATTGAGGTGTTTCCTTGGTCTTCCAAGGCCCCCCTCTCTGCAAGGAAGTCCGGAGATTCTTCCTTCTCCATCTTCTCCCTCTGTCCTTACAATTGAGGCTTTTCCTTGGTCTTTCAAGGCCCCTCTCTTTGCAAGGAAGTCCGAAGATGACCCCATTCTCCCTCTATTCTTACAATTGAGGCTTTCCCTTGGATCTCCAAGGCCCCTCTCTTTGCAAGGAAGTCCGGAGATCCCCCATTCTTCCTCTATTCTTCAAGATATCCTGCGGAGTTCTGATGTTAGTTGTTTGGAGATGGAGGTCGGAGGGACCGTTGTAAGGAGGGAGGTTGAAAAGACTGTTGAAGTGCAGAAACCCGACGTCTGGTAGAAATACAGTGTCAGGCAAAAGATCGACGAAAGTCTATTAACTGGTAGAAGTCTGACATCTGGTAGAAGTACGAAGTCGGGTAGAGGTGCAGCGTCAGGTACAAGACGTACCGACGAAAGTCCGTCGATGGGCAGAAGTCTGACGACGGTTAGTAGTCCGACGGCAGGTAGAAGCCCGTAGTCGGGTAGAGGTGCAGCGTCAGGTAGAAGACCGACGAAGGTCCGTCGACGGGCAGAAGTATGACGATGGTTAATAGTCCAACGGCAGGCAGAAGTCCGTAGTCAGGTAGAGGTACTGTCGAGTAGAAGACCGACGAAAGTTCGTCGACGAGCAGAAGTCCGACGACGAGTAGAACTCCGCTAACGAGCAGAAGTCTGACGTAGAGTAGAAGTCCGCTAACGAGCAGAAGTCCGACGTCAAGTAGAATTCTGCTAACGAGCAGAAGTCCGACGTCAAGGAGAAGTCCGATGTCGGGTAGAAGTATTGTCGGGTAGAAGACCGACGAAGGTTTTCATTGACGAGCAGAAGTCCGACGACGAGTAGAAGTCCACTGACGAGCAGAAGTTTGACGATAGGGAGAAGTCCAACGTCGGGTAGAAGTACTGTCGGGTAGAAGACCGACAAAATTTTGCCGACGAGCAGAAGTCCGACGACGAGTAAAAGTTCGTTAACGAGCAAAAGTCTGCTGACGGGCAGAAATCTGACGTCGAGTAGAAGTCCGCTAACGAGCAGAAGTCCGACGTCAAGTAGAAGTCTGCTAATGAGCAGAAGTCCGACGTCAAGGAGAAGTCCGACGTCAGGTAGAAGTACTGTCAGGTAGAAGACCGACGAAGGTTTTCATCGACGAGCAGAAGTCCGACAATAGGGAGATGTCCGACGTCGAGTAGAGGTACAACGTCGGGTAGAAGACCGATAAAAGTCAGTCGATGGGCAGAAGTCCGGCGATGGGTAGAAGTGCGACGACTGGCAGAAGTGCG
>NW_021319420.1:6626-10148 GCF_001605985.2 Dendrobium catenatum
ATCATTGCTCTGATACTATTTTGTCACACTCCAATATTTATACTGGAAGAATTACACCAATTTTTATTTTAATAATTTAACTAGAGATTACCAATAAACAATAGAAAGAAACATGATTATATTTTTGTCTTATTTGGAGTCTTATATCATAGGATATTTATCCTTTCTGAAAATATGTAAGATCACGTAATAAGTATATAATCCAACAAGTAACTAAAATCTTAATTATAATTGAAATTAATGCAAGATAAAAGAAAACAATATATTATAAATCATATAAATAAATATATACATCAATGTTTATACTGATTATCTGCATCAATTTATCTTTCTATAGTTCATCATATCTCAATTCATTATATCATCAGTTACAGTAACATTAATAATCAACAGTACTAATATTGGTAACAATATCAATATCATGATTAATAAAGTTAAATAATATTCATGATAGCAAACCATATTAGTGTAAGTCACAATATCACTATATCAGTATAATGTTCATAACAGTTTCAATATCAATATTCAGATATTCAATGAGTGTATCTTACTCCTGTACTTATGACTCCCAATTAGTCGCCCATTATAATTCTCAATCAAAGTACTCCTTATAACTCCCCTTGAATTACGTGAATTAGTCGCTCTGACTCCTTATAATTCCCAATCAATCTCTAGTTTCTTATGATACTCAATCAGTGAATCATATGGATCAATAAGGTATCACGTGGTGTTATCTATCATATATCTAATATCATTCAATACTTTATTAAAAATGTAATAAAATCACATCAAATCTTTCATAATAATTAAATTCATAGCATACCCAAATTTGCATGATGAAAGCTTATGAAATTAAAAGATAATATATTTTTGGTAGATTTATAAGAGATAAAATTTATATAAATTAAAATAATAAAAAATAAAAGGAAGAAATTAGTCACTAATAATGAATAAAATAAAATGTGTATTAGGAATGCTGACAAATATGATCCAAAGGCATTTCTATTTCCTATCTCTTTTCTCCTCTTTCAATTTCTTCTTAATCAAATAATCAAGTGAAGGAGACAGTAGGGTAAAACAGGGATATATTATATATTATTCATGGCCTAGTACCACAACACTCACAAGATTAACTCCAAAATACTCTACTTCAGCATTTTTATTTTTTTCAAGAAAATTTATTTCACATATTTGAGTTATTACAATCTCCAACTTTCGAAAAATGTCATCCATTACATGAAAAACGTCATTTTCCGGCAGACATTTTCGCCGGAAAATCGGCCAAAATCCGTCAGAAATGCTAATTTCCGACGGAAATATTTTCGCCGGTTTGACGCGCGTCGAAAAAGGCCTTCCGGCGTATTACCGGCCGATTTTCCGTAGGAAAACTATTTCCGACGGATTTTTTTAAATTTAAATAATTTAATTTTTTGTTATTAAATAATTAAATTATAATTTAAGTTATTAAATTCAATAATTTAAGTTATTTTTTTAAATATAAAATATTTAATTTGACAATAAGTTATTAAAATAAAACTTAAATTTTTTATTTTTGTTGGAATTCCGCCGGAAATGCATTCGAAAAAAATCCGTCGGAAAGAGAGTCGAAAAATATGTCAGAAATTCGGTGAAAATTTTCCGTCGGAAAATCGCCGGAAACTCCGTCGGAATTTGTGACGAATTTATTTCCGCCGGTAATCGCGTGTTTTCCCGTAGCGATCCTCAATACTTCTATATCAATCCGATAGAGAGAGAGAGAGAGAGAGAGAGAGAGAGAGAGAGAGAGAGAGAGAGAGCATGATCAAAATAAATTTTTAAACTCAAATCAACTAATTATATATCAGAAATCACATTTCTACTCCGCTCATGATACTAAACCATATATTGCTACGGTTTATTATCATGAGCGGAATAAACATAAAAAGTGCCCATATTCAATAAATAAAATTGCCCAAATTTTGATAAATTTTTTTTTTTAAAGTTTCATATAGAAAATTATGCATTTCCCAATCTTATTTCGTTCATCCTCAAAAGAGAGACTGATTTCATCCCTTTGTGTTCAAGCTCCCAACATAACATGCTATATTATTACCAAGTATCAGTTCGTCATAAATTTTTGCTTAATAACTAGATTTTATTTTTAACTAAAAGCTCACAAAGAAATAAAAAAATATGTATTTGTCTGATAATTTCTATCTGCCCTCCCTATCACAAACATATCAGAATATTCAGTTATAATATTTTTCCTGTCTTATTCTTCTTCCTCTTTTTAGTAAGACTGAAAGACCTCAAGACCAAGGCTCAATTGTGAAGATCTATATGGAAGGATATCCTGATAGGATACTAGATTTATCCCTTCAAAGTGGCTATAAAAGTCTGAGAAGAGTTCTCAGTGCAATGTTCAACATCACAAATATCTGTAAGAAAGAATTCTAATTTAGGTTTCTTTAATTGTTGCATGCACAAATTCAATATTTTGTTTTATAAATTACTAATCCTATAACAAAAAATCATAATAACGCATCAATCGTTCAACTAGGTGTGTAAACGAGTCGATCCTAGCTAGCTCGAGTCACTCCTGACTTCAGCTTGAGCTTGATTAATTAATCGAGTTTAAGCCGAACTCGAGTCAGGGATGGCACAAGCTTAGTTCATCGAATTTTATTCAAATCGAGCTCGAGCCGGCTTGACTCGCTTACACCCCTTACATTCAAGCAATCGAGCTCGAGCAACAGAAGCATTTCTCTAATTTTATTATTATTTTTGTTTAATAAATAAATGCAGGTTTTGATTATCAGTCAAAAGCCCCTTCAATGTCCAAAAAAAGTAAAGCCCCTTCAACTACATCAAATGTTCTCATCTATCAAGATAAGGATGGAAATTGGCTCAGAATTGGAGATCTCTCATGGACGTAGGTTTTTTTTATTTTTTTATTTTTTTAATTTATTTTGTATTTATTATGAATTTATTTTATTTGAATGAAGGACTTTCGTAGCTAATGCCAGAAATCTGAAGATAATAAGAGCTGATAAGCTGAATTAACATCATAGAATTTTAAAAAGAGGAAAAGCAGCACGAAGTGGAGATGAGTTCTGTATGGGACAACTTTTTTACTGATTTCTATAATAGCTTTTAACACGAAAGTTTCTTAAAAACAGTGGCTAAAATTTGTCCCAAACGATATCTTAATTACACTTTATTTGTACTGTGTTATGTATTGGTTGGTAATAGCTTATGAAGTTGAAGCTAAAGAAAAGACAATGGGGTCTGTTATGAAGTTATTATGATGTAATAAAAGGTCTTTCTTTATGAAGTTTTTATGGTACAAGAATATGGTTAATATGGCCATGTTTATTTATTTATTTTTTAATTTTTTAATCATATTTTTTAAGATTTATTTTCATTTATATAGTTTAAGTAGTGCGGAGTTAAAAGAGGGTTGACGAAGTTGGTTCGGATACATTTATAGGGCAAATAAGCTTTTCCAACTCTAAAGCTTAAGCTTTTGAGTGACTAACAACA
>NW_021319420.1:10248-21409 GCF_001605985.2 Dendrobium catenatum
ATTGATTATTTGCATCAATTTATCATTTTATAGTTCATCACATCTCAATCCATTATATCATCAGTCACAGTAGTACCAATAATCAACAATACTAATGCTGATAATAATATCAGTATCATGATCAATAATGTTAAATAGTATTCATGACAGTAAATTGTATTAGTGTAAGTCATAATATCAATATATCAGTACAATGTTCGTAACAGTTTAGGAATCAGTATTCATATATTCAATGAGTGTATCTTACTCATATACTTATGACTCCCAATTAGTCGCCCATTATAACTCTCAATCAATATCCAGTTTCTTATGACACTCAATCAGTAAATCACATGGATCAGTAGGGTATCACATGGAGTTATCATATCATGTATCTAATATCATTCAATACTTCATTTAAAAATTAATAAAATCATATCAAATCTTTCATAATAATCAAATTCATAACATATCCAAATTTGCCTGATGAAAGCATATGAAATTAGGAGATAATCTATTTTTGATAGATTTATGAGATATAAAATTCATAAAAATCAAAATCATGAAAAACTAAAGTAAGAGACTAGTCACTAACAATGAATAAAATAAAATGTGTATTAGGAATGCCGACAAATATGATCCAAAGTCATTTCTCTCTCCTCTTTCTTCTTCCCCTATTTCAATTTCTTCTTAGTCAAGCAATTAATTGAGTGAGTCAGTGGGGTAAGACAGGGATATATTATATATTATTCATGGCCTACCGCCGCAACACTCACAATATCAGCTCCAAAATGTTCTACTTCATAATTTTTATATTTTTCAAGAAAATTTATTTTACAAACTTGAGTTATTACAATCTCCCACCTTCAAAAAATATCATCCTCGACATCTCTATATCAATCCGAGAGAGAGAGAGAGAGAGAGAGAGAGAGAGAGAGAGAGAGAGAGAGAGAGAGAGAGCATGATCAAAATAAAATTTTAAACTCAAATCAACTAATTATAAATCAAAAATCACATTTCTACACCGCTCATAATAGTAAACAATATATTGCTATGGTTTACTATCATGAGCGGAATAGACACAAAAATTGCCCATTTTCAATAAATAAAATTGCCTAATTTTTGAGAATTTTTTTTAAGTTTCATGTAGAAAATTATGCATTTCACAATCCTATTCGCTCATCCTAAAAATAGAGACTAATTTCATCCTTGTGTGTTCAAGCTCCCAACATAACATGCTATATTATTACCAAGTATCAATACATCATAAATTTTCACTTCATAACTAGGTTTTATTTTTACGTAAAGGTCACAAAGAAATAAATATATATAATATACGCGGCGATAGAGTTTTAACTGTACGTCTTAGCTTTGCACGGATATCCAGCTCACACACAGAGAACACAAGATTTTTACATGGAAAACCCTTAAAAGGGGAAAAACCATGAGGCCTAAAAACCCAGTTGAAAATGATTCCACTAGAATATAAGTCGGTTACAATGGGCCGATTCGCCTCCGAGTGTGATCAGATTTGTTTTATAAATTACTAATCCTTTAACCAAAAATCATGATAACGCATCAATCGTTCAACTAGGTGCGTAAATGAGTCGAGCTGAGCTCGAGTCACTCCTAGCTTAAGCTCGTGCTTGATTAATTAATCAAGTTCAAGCCGAGTTCGAGTCAGGGCTGGCACAAATTTAGTTCATTGAGCTTGATTCAAATCGAGCTCGAGCCGGCTTGACTCGCTTACAGCCCTTACATTCAAACAATCGAGCTCAAGTAGCAGAAGCATTTCTCTAATATTATTGTTTTTTTCTTAATAAATAAATGCAAGTTTTGATTATCAGTCAAAAGCCCCTTCAATGTCCAAAAAAAATAAAGCCCCTTGAACCACATCAAATGTTCTCATCTATCAGGATAAGGATGGACATTGGCTGAGAATTGGAGATCTCTCATGGACGTAGGCTTTTATTTTATTTTATTTTTTAATATTTTTGAATTTATTTAGTATTTATTATGGATTTATTTTATTTTCATGAAGGACTTTCTTAGCTAATGCCAGAAATCTGAAGATAATAAGAGCTGATAAGCTGAATTAACATCAAAGAATTTTAAAAAGAGGAAAGGCAGCACGAAATGGAGATAGCTTTAATTGGGACAACTTTCTTATTGATTTATGTAATAACTTTTAAGCACGAATTTTTTTTAAAGCAGCGAAAAAAGAGGGGTTAAATGTTGTCCCAAACAGAGCCTTATTTAGTCTTTGTTTGTATTGTGTTATGTATTGGTAATAGCTTATGAAGTTGAAGGTAAAGCAAGACAGTATGCTCAGCCTTTTGAAAGCTGATATGAAGTTATTATGATACACAACTCTCCTTGGCCTATTGGTTGAGAGCTTAGGCTTCCAGCTAAGAGGTCAAAGGTTCGAGTCTATGTGTATGCGTTGTGTGTGTGAGTTTGCCTTAAATGGCCTAAATGTCCCAAAAAAAAAAAAGTTATTATGATGCAATCAAAAGGTCTTTCTTTATGAAGTTTATTTAATTTAATTTTTTTAAGATTTTTAATTGTATTTTTATTAAGATTTATTTTAATTTATATAGTTTAAGTAGTACGGTGTTAAAAGAGGGTTGACGAAGTTGGTTCGGATGCATTTATAGTGCAAATAAGCTTTCAACTCTAAAGCTTAACTTTTTGAGTGACTAACAACAGCTTCTTATTTCTATATCAATATATTTTAGTTTTTTAACTATCAATGAAAAACTAAGGCTTCTTTCTTACTGCTTTTGAAACAGCTTTTTAGTATAAAATTTTTTAGTTTAATTTTTTAACTTAAAAGCTGCTTTAGAAAATAGTGAAAAAAGTTATTCCAAACGAAACCTAAGACTTCATTTGAAACAAGTTTCAAACTATTTTCTAAAGCAGTTTTTTAATATAATAATTTTTTTTTTTGGGAAAATTTGTGCTTGGCCCGTATATTGATATCAAAAAGTTACATAAGATGTAAATAAAAACAAAATACCCAGCCAAAGCAGGTAACAGCTCCTAAGAGCAGAAGAAATAATAGGGACAAAAACAACATAGAGAACTCAACCAGAGTTCCAAAAAAGGCTCCGAACAAAATCAACCAGGACTCAGAATAGATAAAAAATTTATGAGGCAAAAAAACCCTTGGTTTCCCGAAGACCGTACGAGGGGAAAATAGTCAGAGATCAGTTAACGGAGCTTCATCATTGTCTTGGTTAAAACACCATCTCTAGCATATAAGCAGCAAAAATTAACAGGAAAAGAAGCCATCCATTTCAGATGTTACCCAGCAAAGGTCTGAATTTCTCCACTTAGAAACTTTCCCAATAACTAATCTTTTGATGTTAAACAGTAAAGAAGAAGAACTATGAATATCATTTCCATATCTCCTACTATTCCTTTCTCTCCAAAGGTGAAAAATAATACAACAAACCGTCAGCATATAGTAGTTCTTATTCATAAGAGGACCCGAGAAATCAGATTCCAACCATTGTAACAGTTGCAAAATAGTAGGCCTTAGCAGAAAATTCTTAGCCTCAGGGATTAGAGCATTAAGCATAGAGAATGAATAAGAACACTAAAAAAAGAGGTGGTTAACAGATTCGGAAGCCGGGTGACAAAGGGAGCAAATAACCGGCACATGAATATTCTTAATTCTCAATGCATTGAGTTTTTAAACCACCAACTAGAGCAAGCCAAACATAAACATAGTGTTTTAAAATATGCTTTTTGTGCCATACCAGCTTGTACCAAGAGCAAGACGACAATAAATTGTAGTATTCCTCAATAAAATCTCTAAAGTTAACCTTGTCACGATTGTTCCAAATCAAATAGGGACCAACGGAATCATAAATCAGAAAACTGCTAACAACAGCCCTCAAATGCAGAGAAACATCATCATAAATAACCAAATGCAGGGAGGAAATATAATTTTTCAGCAGAGGAAGAGAGAATCGATCAAGAGAAGCACCACTCACATGCTTCGAGAGAGTAGCATTATTACACCAATGATCCCAATGCAAGGAAATAGGAGTAGTAGGTGTAATAATAAACTTAAATTTGGACTTCACAAGAGCAGCAATATTACAAATAAAAAACTAGAATTTACTGGCTTTGGGATGAGGGTGTCTCCACGGTGAGGTATAGTGAGCAGACAACCAAGTAGATAAAGGAGAGGGGCAGTTATACATTCTGTGAATCACAGAGTAATTAAAGGCAAACTTAAGGGCACTTATGGAGGGAATACCCAATCCTCCTTTCAATTTAGGCTTGCAAACTTTATACCACGTAACCATATGAAGCTTGTTAATGCAAGCAATGTCCCCAAAAAACAGGAATCTAGAACAAGTTTTTTTAAAAAAACTTATAAACAATTTTAGGCAAGATAGAACCCCTTATCCAATAGGCAATAGTATTTTGAAAGGTAAACTTCAAGTATTGCAATCTACCAGCAAAAGACAAAAGGGTTGCCCTCCAACCAGTAAATTTTTTATGCAAGCTGTCCATCAGAGGCAAGAAGTCCTCAACTTTCAGTCTATTAAAAGAAATAGGTATGCCAAGATAAGAGATCTTGGAGCTAATGTTAAATATAGATAGAGCTTGACATAGAGTTTCCCGATTTCTTTGATTCTTAGAGAACATGACAGAGCATTTATCAAAGTTAATGTGAAGGCCAAAAGCATTAGCAAAGTCATTGAGAATTGTAGAAAGAATTCTACAATTCTCTAAAGTGGCTTCTCCAAAAATTAACACATCATCCGCATACAAAAGGTGAGACGGTGGTAGTTGTCAGCTTTAAAACCTTTGAAAACTCTCTCGTCAAGGAGATTAGATAATGCATCCATAACCAAGCAAAAAAGATATGGACTAAGCGGGCACCCTTGTCTAAGACCCGCAGAAGACGGGAAAAAGCCCTCCAATGCTCCATCAATGACAACAGAGAAGTTCACGTTTGATAGACAAGCTTTAATCCAACTTATAAAAGGCCTTGGGAACCCTTTTTTAACATACGAGCTAACAAGAACTCCCTAGAAACTGAGTCAAATGCTTTTTTGATATCAATTTTGGCACAAAACATGTTACCAGCACCTCTTTTATTGACCAAAGAAAGAATATCATTGGCAAGCAATATGCTATCCGTAGAAACTCTAGACTTCACAAAACCTGCTTGTGTGTCTTTAACGATAAGAGGCATAATCGGATTAAGCCTACCAGCAATGACTTTAGTAATGATTTTGTATAAAGTGTTACACAAGGAAATAGGTCTATAATCAGTGATGGAAGTAGCATTGCGATGCTTGGGAATAATAGCAAGAGCAATGGCTTTTACCCCACTTGGAATATACCCTTTGAGGAAAAAAGATCTGATGGCTTTGCAAACAGAGGGACCAATAATGTGTCAACCAGATTTGTAAAAGTGATAGTTAAAGCCGTCAGGTCCAGGAGCAGATTTTGAAGAACCCTTAAAAACTGCTGCTCTAATTTCATCATCCAAAATAGGAGTAATAAGCAAGTTAGCATGGTTATCAGAAAGAAAAACACCAATTGGAAAAAAATCCATATTCATGCAAGTAGGAGGAGGGTTAAACATATCCTGAAAATACATAAGAATGGATTGGAGCACCTCCTCCCTAGCAATGTTTGGATTGCGAGCAAATAAGTTGACAACATATTTAGTGCTTCCCATTCTACTCCTGATTTTTGCATTAAGAAATTTAAGGTCATCCTCACCATGATATAGCCAGTTAATCTTAGCCCTTTGAATAATCCAACTAGCAAGCGTGGAAGACACTTCAGAAATTTTGAGGTTAGTGTCTTTAAGGGAGGCACAAAGAGAAGCATCTGTAGGAGTAGCCTGGATAAGTTCTAAAAGATCCAGTTGCTTGGCATGAAGAGAATCCAGTTGCATATTGATAGTATGTGAGTTAGCCCAATGTTCATTTTTAATGTCACCTTTTAAATGCCTGAGAACATTACAAAGATGGGATAAAGGGTTACCAATCATAGGCATGGAGGCCTTTAAAAGATGAGTCCAATATCTATCATGTTTAATCCAAAAATTCTTAAAAAGAAATCTATGGTGAGAGTGAAAACTAACACTCGGATGCAATATAATAAGAGAATGGTCCGAACAGGACGGACTTTGAAAAGAGTAGTAAGCATTAGGGAACTTCTTCATCCACTCCTCATTAACGAGAGCCCTATCTAATTTAATAAAAATAGGATTCTCAGTGCGTTGATTAAACCAAGTATAGTAGAAACCAACCGAATGTAAATCCACCAGACCATTAGTAAATATCATATTATTAATATCTACCAAAGCAGAATGATGATGAGCAGAACCTCCAAATTTTTCAGTGGCAAAATGACAACAATTGAAGTCCCCAATAATTCCCCAAGGAGTGTCAATAGAGGGAGCTACCATGCTAATAGAAGTCCAAAGATCCTTTCTGTCAGAAGCACTGTTAGAAGCATAGATAACATAAATCTGAAACAGGGAATGATTGCCAACCAAAACAGTCCCAGTAATCATTTGCGGAGTAACAAAATTTGGAGTAAAATTTGATTTACTAGGATTCCACTTAATCCAGATCCTACCAGAGGAGGAAAGATTAAAATTATGGTGTCGTTTTTCATGGGGGAAGAGGGAATGAGAAGATTCAAAGAAGGGTTCAAGGAGAGAAGGGGCATGCACCCGAGTCTCCAAAAGACAAAGCATGTCGAGCTTGTATGACTTAATAAGGAATTTGCAACTTAAAACTTTTTCAGGTCGATTGTATCCCCTAACGTTCCACGCACCAATGGTAGGTAGAAACATCAGGAATTCGAGAGCAATTGGGATTTTTTACCCTGCTTTCCCTTAGCAGATTTCTTAAAAATATTAGAAGTAGATTGCTTCTTTCCTTTCCCAGGTTGCTTGGGAGCATTCCCAACAATATCACTACTCGAAGCCATATTATCCTGTGGTCAGGATCTTGTTGAGAGCCTAAAATCTCAAATTTGTAAGGAGAGGTGATGCTAGTAGACGGCTTTTGGGAAGTAGCCAACAAAGAGCAGGAAGATGAGGAAATTTCTTATGTGGGAATGTTTAAATTGGGAATGCTAGCCACAATAGTATCAGTAATATGTTCCTCATTAACGTTAGCAACCGTAGGGAATATCACAATAAAAGGATTTTCTTCAACATAGGCATCTGACTGAATGTTAGCTGTTTTGGAAGGTGGAGGGGGGGGGGGAGTGAGTTTGGTAATGAAGAGGTTGCCCGATACTATTGGTGTGCAGAGGATTGGAGGGGATATTGGTAGCAGCAGCAAGTGCTAAATAGTCCAGCACGCTAGAGGCAAGTCATGAATTTTGACCCAAATAGGAACCGAAGAGAAGTTTTCTCTCTTTAGCTTGAATTTAGGATGTCATTTATGAAGTACAAAGGGTTTCCCAAGCATGAACCACACACCTTTGGACCAACCCATATCATAATATTCCACACAAGAAAGCGAAGAAGAAAACAAACCATTGCTAAGTGAGAGGAGTTGAAGAGAACCTTTAAGAGACCAGGTTTTGTTAATGGCTCCCAGCAACGCTTCATAGTAAGGTCTCCGGCCTATAGAGTAACCAACCAGACATAAACTCCAATCATCACTTCCCTGAGCTAGTTTATCCCTAGAGAAAGGAATGATGTTTGGTTCTGAAGGATGATGAGAGAAACTAAAGGCTTTAGAAGAAGAGGAAGTATCAGGAGCAAAAATCTGGCTCCAGTTGCGCAAAGAAACAGGGGCCACAACACCTGCTGAGGTGAGAGGCGGAAAATATGAAGAGAGGATAGATGACTCCAAGAAGAAAGGCCTCCGGCTTAGTCGGATGGGACGGCGGAAGAAAAAAGCTCAGCAGGGGAAAAAGAGGGAAAAAGAAACCCTAGCAGAGCTCGTGGAGCACTTTGTTTGTAACAAATGAAAATAATATAATAATTTTTTAAAAGCAATGGAAAAATATTGATGAAAAGTTGTCCAAAATAACATTTCTACACTAATATATTATTTTCAATTAGCCCAAAATTTTGCATGTCTTAACAATATATTCATTTATATATTAGATACATTAAAAAAAGAATAAGAAAAGTATTCAATGTACGAACAATATGAGATTATTATGCATTTTCGCATGTCAAAATGTCCACCAACACGCTACCTATTGCAAGAGTCTATTTGTGACTATGATCCCTATTAGGATCTTGGAGAAAGAACAAACTCTTCTTCATCTTTTTGGAAGAGAGGGAGAGAGAACTTAACTTGAATCTAATTTTTATTAATTGGCATGAATCTCTTATTGCAAGCTATAACGTTTATTTATAGACACTAAATGGTAGCAAAAGAAATACAATTATACAAAGGGCTACTCAAAAACTAACTAAAAGAAAGTTCAATTGAGTAAATAAATCTTGGACAAATTCACAACAATCCTCTGATAAATGGAGAACAACAACCGTAAGGGACGATTAATGAAATTTTTATGACAATATATCATCACAAAATAAGGAGAGAGAGAGAGAGAGAGAGAGAGAGAGAGAGAGAGAGAGAGAGAGAATGAGAGTTGTTGGTTGGATTAAGGCTATTGTATAGTGTATTGTATGCCTGTTGTTCCCTTCAAGTAGACTATATGTTTTCTTTAAATGGGCAAAATGTATCATATAAGTGCCTCTAGAATAACAAATATACATCATATAATTGCATGAAAAAATGTCTTGTGTATCATGCAAATTCACTATGTAAATGCATTGAAAAGCATGCATGATATTTAAGAGATGCCAATACTTGCCCAAATGCAGATGCTTGCTTTCATAAATGAACTAAAGTCTAAATTTAAAGATTAGATAAAAATAAAATAAATTTAAATGTCTCGTATCTTGAGAAATGTGCAACTATTCCAAAAGCATGCCAGCATTTTGAAAGATTTCTAAAAATTTCGAAATTCAAATTTCTTTAAAAAATTTTCAAATTCAAATTCAGCATGATATGCACACTCTTTGAGGACAAGGTTATAGGTTCTATATTTTTAAGCCCGAACCTTTAGATCATAGAGATTGTTGAATCTCATGAGCCTGATCCCCTGCAAGCATGCTGCTAGAGCTAATAATATTCAATATGACAAAAGTCACTTAAAATCACACGTGAAATTGTCCACTTTTTTTTTAAAGAAAACCTAAGCCTATGTAGGGCAAGATTGTAATTCCTATATTTCAAAGCTCAACATAGAGCAAGATTGTACGTCGATAACATTTGAATTGGAAGAACCTGAACCTCTTCAAGCAAGCCGCTAGAGTGGATAAAACTCAACATAGCAAAGCTCAATTAATTAGCCCTATGATGGACATACTCATTTCGTATCACAACTGAAGGGGGAAATTATTTTTTTCGAATTGTAAACTTTAATGCTTCAAATTGTTCCATCATAATGATTGTCATGTTGATGGAAAATATCAATTGGAGAGGATCCTATTTTCAAAATGTCCTCAAATCCCATTATAAATTATTTTTTTACTCAAATAAGACAAAAATAAAAGAATTTTGTGAAATAAAAAAAAAACTACTCAAATTTATTCAACATCCACAATAATGTGATGAGAGTAACAAATTTATGATTAAAATCAACTCACAAGCTGTTGGTTTAATCACTCTCATGAGATATCACATCATAAAGGAAATAGAAAGTGACCTTACCTAGGTTATTTTATCACTAAATGACATAATTAAATAATGATTATGATCAAGGCCTTATGATTGGATATTTTCATCATAAAATTAAACCATATATTATAGACAGTAATATAGACACGATCAAAAACTTATTGTTCTCCATTGGCTTAACCCCTTGAGTTATCAATCATATTGTGCATTTGATATGGCACATAACTCTCTATTTAGCTAAATTTAATTTAAAATTATCCCCACAATTAAGCAAACTTCCATCCCAAGTCTATATGATATCCTTGAATGAAGCAACCCATTATTGACGATAAGGCTCTTTTGATCATGTTGGGTTGATTACTTATGCTAACTAAGTAGACCAAGTTATCTATCACAACCTGAAATGATGAAACTATGGGACCTTAATCTAGCTTTTCATCAGTCCCCCAACCATATGTTTTAAGCTTCTAACGAAAAAATTCTTCTTGCTACCACAATATGTTAAGCACTTAGCACTGAACAACTAGCCTTAAATGAATGTTTTCTCTCATCATCATGAAGAGTAAACACATAATAGTGCTTAAGAAAAACCTGAAATCAAATCATAAAATCCTAAGAAAAGAATGAACAAATCTCTGAACAATTTCTTATGTGCAATCTATCCAGCTACTAAAAATTATACTCAAAATAAAACTTTATATACCCACACACATTTCAGGAAATTCATTGAATACCGGCGTCATTTCCGGCGGTCATTTGACCACCGAAAATACCATCAGTTTAACTGGCGGTTTGACTGTCGCTATTAACCGGCAGTCAAACCACCAATAATAAGGAGAAAATCGCTGTAAATGCCGCCGATATTATGTTTTCATGTTTTCGGCTTAGCCGCTATTTTTAAGTAACAATTTTCTGACTGTTCAAACTGCCGGAAACGCCTCCGGAAAGTGCACTAAAACTGAAAAAAAATCCCTCCTTATTCCTCATTTCTTCGTCTGGCTTGTCTAGATAACGTGGTGGCTTGTTGAAATCTGCCCTTGGTCGGCTCCTCGTTTGGTTCGAGCAAAGAAGCAACGACTTTTTGCCCTCGCCACACTGAGCTTGACTGCCGTCCAACCTTGATGTTGGCAATTTTCACCCGCCCACCTTAGCCGAAGGTGATATCCATGCATCTCCTTAGTTTTATTTTAATCTCCATGCTTACTATATATGCCTTTGTAATCTCCATGCAGTCCTTTGGTGTTGATTTAGAGAAAGCCTTAAAGCCCACATATTTTTGTTTTAGTCAAGGATGTTCTCACTAGACACTTGCAAAAGGATGTACCTTGGTGTATGCTTTTTGCTGATGATATTTTTCTTGTTGATATGACTAAAGAGGCAAGGATGTTCTCACTAGACACTTGCAAGAGGATGTACCTTGGTGTATGCTTTTTGGTGTAGCCTTAAGCCCACATATTTTTGTTTTAGTCAAGGATGTT
>NW_021319421.1:0-4370 GCF_001605985.2 Dendrobium catenatum
AAAAGCTGCTAAACTCAAATCTAACTCATGAATTTTTTTATTTTGTTTGAATGAAAAGCTACAAGAAATTCTACACAAATCATTTATAAAAATCTATTCTTTTCTTTCCTTTTGTTTTGACACAAAACTCTACAAAGATCACCTACGAAAATCCCCTCTTTTGACACAAAATCCTACCCAACAACCATAATCAAGTGCCTCTCGTTTTATTTGGAGTGGGGTAGAAACCACAAGGCTTTCCAACAAGAAAGTTGTATAAAACCTCTCGTTGTAAAGCCTTAATTATAAAACATTCACAAAAATTCATCGCAAAACCTCTTAATACAAATCAACTTACAAAACCTTTCATAAAGCTTTTCGTAAAACTTACAACCATAAAATGATTCACAAAATCTTTCAATACTAAATAATTCATAAAACCTTCCAAATCATCCTCATCCTCCCAACAAAGAATCACAAGCAAAAAGACTATTTAATCTCGCTAACACAAATTCAATAGAAACATTGAATCCACAAATGTATGCTACTCTAAATGCTAACGGAAGAAAGACCTCTTATAGTGCAATAAACTAGTCTCCAATCATAAATACATGAACCATCATCACCAATCGTATATGCGATATTGGGAAATACTTATAAGCTCGAACTTCTCCAAACATAAAAAAAAAAGACAAATTCTTATATGACATCAAAAAAAGATAAATATAATTGCAAGTAAGAGGGATACACGCCTTGTAAGAGAAATTAGAGAAACTACCCATATAACCTTTCAACCCTCCACTCTCTTTATGCCAAACATGAATGAATAAGAACAAAATTATATGGCACGAGACTTCTCAAACCCAACATTTAAGTCATATATATTTAGCAAAAGGAAAGAAATTCTCATGTCCTCATTTCAAAACTAAAGAGAAGAGAACATGAATCAAATATAAATTTGTCATATTAGTTGTTCACTTTCAAACATACAAAATTATCTATGGCTAGTAACAACCATATTCGTCTCCTAAAAGCACTAAGACATCGTTCAATAATCAAATAGAAATAACAAAATTAAGCAACAAGAAGTGATGATGAATACTTTATTCAATTCATTGCAACAATAATTCAAACTATAAAATTATGAATACAACACCAAGCCTCATATGAAATGCTCTAGGTGTAAACAAAAGAAAACCAATCAGAAAATTTGATGACTCAAAAGCATACAAACAATGTTTATGTTCTTCACAGAGATGAAGGAAACTTGCAAGTACATAAATTATAGAACAACTTTCACATGAAGGTATCTTTCTAATGCCATGATTTTTTTATTCTTGCAATAATAATTTCGCTTAGAATAATAGCTCGAGTTGTGATGATAAACAAACTTTCAACCAACATGGAATGGAATCATGCTCAGCATCTATGCAATAGTTTATGTTTATAGCATGTGAACAATCCTTTAAAATTTCTACATGAAGGAGAATGAGAAGTCAAATTTGATTCCAAATACAATTATAGAGAAAGATTAAATGAACTAAATTTGGTTATGCCTGAAGAACTTGCATATCTATATCCCAACATAACTGTTTGAATATGCGTGTATATATAGACGCGTGTATATATAGACGTCGTTAGAAAGTGATATCGGAAAATACAACTTTAAAGAAAATTCATGATTTCATAAAACTTCGATCCTAAATGTGTGTCCGATCTAGTATGTTGCAGGCATGTATGTAAGTTCTCTTAACAAATAAGCTTCATCAAATGCATACCCTCCTTTCTAAAGTTAATATAGCCAACACAAATGTGTTTGCTAATAAACGCCGCCTCTTTCTATATGATTTGTCAAAAGTACAAAAGTTTAAGAAGTGATGTAAAGCAATCTCTTTAGATATATTTCCATGTCACGTCTAGGCCCTTTAGACCATATGCTATGGCTCCCAAAAATAAATCTCACATATCAACTATTTCTTTCAAAGCAAAACAAGTCAATAGATATTTTGGCAAGCTCAACAATAACCTTCGACATCTCCCAAAGAGGATTAAAACATCATTTGATAACCAAGTAAATGTAGTGAAACTAGAGAACAAGAAATAGTAATGAATGCACCTTCTAATTTATAACAAAGCTGATTTATAACAAAGATCGAAGCCATTTCAACCATCACATTTTTGAAGCATAAGATATTCATTCATAAGCGATGAGTTTGGAGAAAGAAAAACTCATGAAAGTAAGACTCATGGCTCTACAAATATCTCATTAAGTGACCATATGCATTTTTTTTTAGGCTCCTCTTTCTTTGTTCTGAGATGAACGACTAACACAATATTTAGCAAATCAGATTTATACATGCCAGTAAAATAAGCCTACACAACCAAATTTATGAAACTTGACTAATGAATGATACTTAGAATAAAACATTGGATGTAAACTAATTCGTGTAATCTCTAAGGAAAATACTAACTCATGTTCCAACTTTCTTTCTTTATAATTTAATGAGATCTATCATGCACAAATACTACAAGAGATAATATTTCAACAATTACAACTAACCAAAGTTTTCATGTTATATAAAGAAATGGTTCCGACGCTTCAAAAACACATGACTTCTTACACACTATCACATGGAAAGCACTTCTAACATATTGAAGGCAAGAATGCAAGATCACAAGCATATAACAAAAACTCAAACGTCATTAGAGTCTCTCTAGTGAGATAGCTAATGCTCGCAAAACACTTTGTATAATTACAAAATTAATAAGTTATGATCAAAATAAAACTTTCGTTTGAACCCAAGAGCGTTTCATCAAACATTTGTATGCAATGCTTATGAAATCATGCAAAGCTAACTAGCATGAAAATTTGATTTGCACACACACTTGATTAAAATCACATAAGTAGTTTGCACAAGATATTCTACAGTCCATGCAAGAGAAGACATGTATGCATCTCTATTATAAAAAGAGAACTAAGAGCATTTCATTCTTTCCTTTACTTTTTTTTTACATTTTGCAAAGGATCCAAACACAAAAGTATGTTGATTCAACCAATGTTCGTGAAGTATCAAGATCATATCCATATACACAACTAAGCAAAAAGAAGCATATATCCAAGCTCATGACTCCCTTGAAGACATAAGAATGACGGACTATAAATGTATCTCCTTAGTGCCCTTATCCGATCAAGGTTTAGATGTGTGAATCTCTAATTAGCAATACTACAAATACCATGTATGCATACTTTGATAGAAGATTGAAATGGAATCTTATACATTCCATAGCTCACGCCTAAGACTCTAAACCATATGACATAAAACAAATGCAAATTCTCATACCAAGTGACAATTCCAAAAACAAGATAAGTGAATACTTTTTTTGATGGAAATGTAAATCAACACATTTGGCGAAATTCACCACTATCATCACAAGCTACTAAAAGATCTAGCACAATGAATGCATTCATTTGGAGGTCCATAGAGCAAGAGGTGTAATGACATATACACCCCAAAACTTCAATCCACATCCAAATCTAAACCAAAATAAAACTCCTTAGGGGTAAGACTTGCTGCCAACCGAAATCACTCTCAAACTTGAAGAGATCATGCATGGTGGCTAGAGTAGAAGGAGTAGATTGAGGAGAAGGGGAAAGAGAGAGAGATACTCACTTTGCAAAGAGAGGGAACCTGAGTACATCTAGGCGTCGGGCTAGGATTTCGCGAACAAGAAGGCTGGCGTCGGACTCGGGCTTCGCAAACAAGAAGGCTGGCGTCGGGCTCGGGACGGCGAACTGGCTTCGGGTTCGGACGTTGAGCTGGCTTCGGGCTCAGGACGTCGAGCTGGCTTCGGGCTCGGGACGGTGAGCTAGCCGACGGAGGAGGTCCACGGAAGGGAGCAGGACGGGAGCAAGGTCTCGGCCTTCACTGGAGTTTGCGAACTAGAGAGGGCCTCCGGAGTCGGGCAATTTCCGTGAGCTATCCAGACGTGAGAGAATGGAGGGAGCTTGGAGAGGAAGAGAAGATTGAGAGAGGGAGAGGCAAGATCGGCGTGAGAGCTGGAGAAGTTCGGTCGCGTGAGGGATCCTGGAGTTTGGTCCGAACTGAGAAGAAAAATGGAGAGGGAGAGAGTGTCAGCCTCTGTGAGAATCCGCCCACCGAAGGCTTCATCCCAGCCTTCTAACGTCTCATGACGCTCTGCCTCTGCTCGAAACATCAAAATGGCACTGCGATATTCTGTCCTACCAAAAGTCGCTCTGAACCAATCCTTATTCGAGGGCTCACGCGATTGGAACGAGACAACGGCAGAATCCAAATTCCGGAAATATCAAGACCATCAAATGCATTGCTTAATTTAGGAAGTTAATTTGAATCGTTAATAAAGCCAAAGAA
>NW_021319421.1:4470-7857 GCF_001605985.2 Dendrobium catenatum
GATGAATTTCAAGGTAGTTTGAGTAGTTGATTTCAATGCCATGTGATGTTTTCTTGATTTCTCTCATGTGACGATTGCCACTTGAAACTTGGTTTGGTTCTTGGCATTTGACTTGGGGATTTAGGTGTAAACTTCAAAAATTTGCGCATGAATCACGAGTAATTAGAAAAATATTTGGGTTGAGAATGAATGGTGATTATTTTGAGCGGTTTGTTTTATAGTATTCATCTCCATCACATCTCCATGAATGATCTTTCTTTTATGTAGAATATGCTAAGTAATTTGGATTAAAATAGTGTGGTCATATTTTTGGTAGACTTATTCAAAATCCATGTTTAGGTGGTTAAAGATCATGACAAAGCTATGTTATTCATTGTCCGTATTTGCACTTAAAGTGTTTGTGATAATATCCCAAAGAAAGTCATGGTGATTTTGCTTACATTAAAGCTCTATTATTGGAAGTTTCTTCAATGCTCTGTCTAGAAATTTATCAATAAAAAATTCTGAGAATAAGCTTAGTTACTTGATGAAGCATGTGAAACTATTTAACCGAGCATTTGGTGGACCATCGTAAAAAAAAAAAAAGAAAATACTTGGTTCTGTTGGAAAATTCGGAATGGTACATGAGCATTTTATTTCATGCCTTGATTGATAAAAAAAAAAAAAAGAAAGAGAATGCGAAGCAACACTGTGCTTATGTAAAACTCCATGCTCACCACTTTACCTTTTCTTTGCTAATAAAACTTGTCGTTGTAAACGAATCTCACATGAAATAGGTAGTAAATGGGTATTTCTATTCTATGTTGTTTGCATATACTCGTAAGGTTTGATTTCATGGATATAGTGGGTTTTGTGCTATGTGAATCTTAGTAGCTTAGTTGGGATGCTTGATCCATCTCATTTCTTGACCACTAGTACATGCAAAGTTAATGAACATAGATATTTTGTTGTGAAAGCATTCACGTATGAAATCTTTTGCTAAAAAGTTGGTTGGCTTAGTAGTTTCTTTTAAATTTTGAGAGATCGCATGCTTTATGTCAAAGTTATTTGAGTTCGTTGGAGATTTCGTCTTATTAGCATGAATGGTATATGATTGCTACTCTATTGCTTAAAATACTCCCATTCTCTCTTGTTTGTGGCTTTTTCAAAACAAAAAAAGAGAAAATCCTTATCTAATAGAATTGATTCATTGATATAAAGATTTATCATAAAACTATGATTTCTGTGTAGGAAAAGTGCAGATTTTAAGGCTCCTATTGTTCTTTCTTTACATAAGAATCCTCACCTTTTTTTTAAGTGAATCTTGCACGGCTTTGTAATAGAGATTCCTACAATTTTTGTAAGCTTTCTCACTGTTTTTTGTAAGAAAATGAGTGCAGATTTTGAGAGTTTTCTCACTGTTTTCATGCAACAATACTTATGACACCTGAGCGAATCCTTTATTGATTGTTCTGTAGAAGTTTCTACAGCTTTTATGAAGTTTTTCCCCTATTTTTTGGGTGAGAAAAGAGTGCAGATTTTTAAGAAAAGAGTGCAGATTTTGGAAATATTTTTGCTATTTTCGCATTAGAGTTCCTGTGGCATTTGGGTAGATTTGTCATTGCGTTGTTGTGAAATTTCTATAGCTTTTGTGAGGCGTTTTCTTGCTGGTTTGTGAAAGAGAAATGCAGATTTCGGAAAGTTTTATCGCCGCTGTCTTGTTTACATAGAAGGCTTTGTGACATTTAGACAAGCCATTCATAGTTCTTATATTAGAATCTCTGCGCCTTTCATATAGTCTTATAATGGATATTTGTGGAGGATTAGTGCAAACTTCACTTCTTTATTTACTTTTGGCAAAGAATGACTATCTACATTTGACATTTAGCGAAATATAAAGACTTATTGAGAGGTTATGCATAGTTCACTTTTTAAAAAAACATATATATATATCTGGACTGAATATAAAATTGTGTAAGATGGGACGGTACACTTTCCCTTATGGTTTCAGTTAAAGAGAGATGTGCACTTCATTCTCAACTAATAGGCGCCCATGATGACCTCACAAAATTTGCTAGAAAGCAAATGTTAGAAAACATACATGTTATATTCTCTTTCATTGGCAAGCACCTATTATTGGTTATATTTTGAGAAGTTTATAAGAAAATCTGAAACCATTTGCAGCAAGCTTTTTTTTTTATGATTATGACTTGGTTGGGGATCTAATTCTAAATGTTTTATTTGGCTACTACTTGGTTTGGAAGGGCATGTTTGCAATTTCTTTTCTCGAGTACATGTGGCCTTGTGAGAATTTTTTTTGAAAGTTTCATGAAGTTATCTACTTGGCATGCTTTCTCGAGTAGAAAAGAGATAGGCGAGCATCAATATTCATACTTTGGTCGAGCTTCAACACTAAGCAAGTCAATTTGATTGCATGTCACAACTACAACTCTCAACATCACATTGGTTTGATTTTACTATGATAATTTTGGATGGAGACAAAATAATTTGATGCATGCTTATTTAGTTCATTTTGTAGGTTCCAAACCTTCTTGATGTATTTCATTAGTTATAAATTGATTGGGATGAGTATGAGAGTTCTTACTAGATTTATTGTGTGCATTCATGATCATGTTAGATAAAGGTTTATATAAGCATAGATAGTTTGCTCTTGTTGTTTCTTCGCGAGTATTTTCATTTAAAATAAAATAAAATTTAGAAAGGTTTTATGAATGGTTTTATGGTCGAGAGCTTTCTCTTGTAAGTCAATTTGTGTTTAGTGGCTTTGTTTTAAAGGCTTTTATACGACGTTTTTTTTTTATGAAAGCTCTACAATGAGGGGTTGTATACAACTTACTTGTTGGAGAGCTTCGCGGTTTCTAACCCACTCCAAATGAAAGAGGAGGCACTTGATTAGTGGTTATTTGGGTAGAATTTTTGTGTCAAAAAAAAAGATGAGATTTTGGGTAGATAGCTTTTGGGAGGTTTTGTAGTAGTTCATGTAACAGTTCTTGCAAATCATTTTGAGGTCTATAATTTTGTAGATTAAACTTGTGTAGTAGGACCCCTTAATGTCTTTCGAGAATGACTAGTGCTTTCTTATTGGAATTAGATTTTCTTAGTGTTTCTTCCTAAAAGAATGAGTTTTGGAGAGTTGAAGCTTTGAGAGAGCTTTATGTTTGTAGGTGCTTAGTGTCTTTTTGGGAGCAAGATAGGATTTCCTCCACTTTATGTTAGCTTATAGGGATAAAGAGAATATTGGATGGGTTCAAAGCAAGATGAATTTAGTTGTAAGTCTAGTTTTTAGAGGTCTTTTCCCCTTAGTTGTTGTAAGATTTGTTTAGAGTGTGTCGTAGATAGATGTCTTAATCGTATCAAGTGCCTCGTTTAGAGTGGGAACAGCAAAGG
>NW_021319421.1:14679-18542 GCF_001605985.2 Dendrobium catenatum
TCATGATCCCTAACAACCTAAACATAGGACTTTAAATTCTTTACCAAATGAAACAAGTGATGACAAAGCACCAATTCCATATTCTCAACGAACAAGTGAGCTCCCCTTCCAAATAATCATGAAACAACACATTCATTTGTATGTCACTCTTATTAAGGTCAAAACAACTATCACAAGTGTATTTGCTGATAAATATCACATTCTCCATATGATTCATCGAGAATACAAAAGAAGCATGACCAACTTAACCTTTTCACATAAATCCATCCACATATCTTTGTTAGCAAAAGTTCGTACATGCATGACTCAACTAGATGCAAATACCTAAACGATACGACTTGAATAAAGTGTACTAAAATAACTTGTTTCTTTCGAACCCAAGAAAACTTACATTTCACTAATATAATGTAAATATCACCTATGTAATGACTAAAGCAAACATATGTATGAAAGAGCTTTACACATGAAACAATCACTTTAAATAACCCCTCTCGAGTTTTAAAGGGGATGATATAATACACTATTGCCATACTTTCAAAGTACATGATAATCACCTACAAGCATTGAACTTCAACTTTAAAGAAAGAGAACTTATAGAAGAAAGATCCATGACTTTACACATAACTCGCTAGATAACCATATGCATTTTTTAGATCTTCTTTTACTCTAGACAATGTATCAAAGAAGGCTCCACAAGGACTATCTTGTCACATAAAGCCTTTAATGCAAGTAAAAAAAAAACTCATGGCTTTCCTTTAGGAGCATTCCATCAAACATTTGATATGCAAGGTTTGCTAGGAGATCGGAATGGAACCTCATACACTTTCAAGTTCACACTTAAAGTTTGAATCACATGGTATGAATCAAGATGACGTATCTTCCCATTGTCACCTAAATTCAAATCAACACATAAAAGGAACATGGAGGACTAACACATAGCTCCAAAACCAACTACACAAGTTACCATGAAATCAATTTTACAAAGAACAAAAGCATTCACTAAGAGTAAAAGGGGTTGAGGGTGTGATGACATACACACCCTAATGAGTCAATTCATGTTTAAAGCTTAGCCAAAACAAAATTCCACATAGGCATAACCTACTGTCAATTACCGTCATTCGCACGACTTCAAGCTAAAATGAAGAGAGATTATAGTAGTTAAAGTGGAAGAAGAAGGGTTGAGACGGAAGAAGAAAGAATGAGAGAAGAAGAAGTTGAGGAAGGAGAAGAAGAAGAAGGAGAAAGGAGGAGAAGGGGAAAGGATTACTCACAACCTGAAGGAGCTCGGCAGCTAGGAGGCGAGACTGGAGTCGACGAGAGCGGGACCTCAGATCGGACGAAGGAGGCTGACGTTGGGTTCGGAAGGGAGCAGCGTCGATCGGAGCTCACGAATGGCCAGCGCCGGGTTCGGTCTTGCGAACGCGGGGAGACCGGTGTCGGGTTCGGTCTCACGAACGGAACAGAGAAGGGATCAAGAGTTCAGTGCCAGAGGAGGACTCGCCTGGGAGTCTCGGAACCTAGAGAAGGAGAGCCGAGCGAGTGAGGGAGAGCGGCTCTGTGAAATTTGGGAGAGAGAACGAGAGGGCGCCAATGCCTGGCCGAATCCGCGAGCATAGAAGATAATCCCCTTTTTTTTTTTCTCGACCCTGCTTCCGAACACTAGACTGTGCTCTGTATCGCTGCCCCCCGTCGATTGAAGGCTGTATCCTTACTAAAGCGAGCGTATCACGCGCCTGAGCTTTGCAGCAACGACGGAGTTCGCACCTGAGGAGATCGGGACCGTTAAAGCAATTGCTTGATTTAGAACATGAATTCAAATTATTTAGAAAGGGGAATGGGTCCTAGTGTGATTGAATTGAGTTTAATTGGGCCTAATTTAGTTCAAATCAGGCTAGACTTAAATCCACATTTGACTCGATTTGAATCGATTCAGGCTCGAGCCGACTCAATAGCATTAATCAAATGGAATAAGATTCGGAATAATTACTAATTTAGATCGAATCGGGCACGGTGCATCCAAAACAAAATAATCGAGTCTAATTGAATGTGGTCGAGTTTGATCCGGCTCGAGTCGGATCGATCCGAACTCGAATTGGGCTCAACGGGGTTCGATTAGATCAATCGAAAGTGCTCGAACACGCTCGAGCAAAAAACGAGGTCAACAACTATGTTTAGAAATTGGAGGGTTCGAGTTAATTACATGCGATATAATTATTAAAGCTTTATGGTGTTAAAGTTGATGATATACTCGATAAGCTTCTTGGTAGCATGATTTTCATATAAGGTGTCTAGATTGACCCAATATGTTTGTGATTAATACTTTCTTCTCTATATTGTGATTCCTTTTATCCTGTTCACTGTATCTTTAGCACTCTCAATAGTATTTCAAATAGTGTGGCTCGCAAGCGATTCATTAAAGGCTTGGATTGTTGGCAATGGTCATGATTGACAGGACCTAATTGTACATTGGCTAGCTAAAATCTGAGAATTATGTTTGACCAGAAGACAAATTTGATTTGTTTATACATCTATAGTTGGAGGTCAACTATTTTTATTTAAGTCATAATTGAATACAAGTGGGAAGAAGGTTTGGCGCAATCTTCTCGATAGATATTCCATGACAGGACCTAATTGTACAAAAGGGATTGAGAATGCTCAAACTGAAGCAATCCAAACAAGTAAAAGGTATGGGATCCAAACAAGTAAAAGGCATGGGAACACCAAATCTTATCTATTTTTATCACATGTTATGCATAGTGGTTTTGGCTGTTGGTCATACTTAGGGATGTCAATATTTGACACGACCCGAAAACCCGAGTCGAACCCGATCCAAAAATTTATGGTTAGGGTCAACCCGAACCCGAAACGGGTTGGGTTTAGGTTCAACAATTCGATCAGTTTCAAAAATCGGGTCGGATTCGGGTTAATCCTTTGATCCGAAATTGACAGCCCTAGTCATACTAACCATGTAAGGCTGCATAGTTTGGATAGCCTTTAGAAGATCAATCCCCTCAATTATTTGTGGTATGAAGCAATAAATGCGTGAAGTTCAATGTCTGAATTTAATAGAATCATCTACGAATGAGAGATGTTATAAAAATGGGCAAGACTGATTATAGCCCACCTTATGGGCAGATCCTCTAATGGTTTAGCAAGTGGCCAGCCTTCTCCTTCTGATCCAAAATCTCCAGCACTTACAAGCGCCGGCTGTAAATACATAGTGGGTGGTTTGTAGGAATGCGATTAATTGGAAGAAAAAGGTTGTTAATGAGAACTTCTCATCACTGTGAGAATAACAAGAATGTCGAGAGGAGATCGTGAAGAAGTAAAAAGCTTTATGTTTTAAGACGGCGCTAATAAGTGTGAGTTTGATAGGAAATACTCGAGTTCGCAAGTAATCTTAATGAGAAATATTTGAATTTACAAGCAAACCTAACAATAATTGATAAAAACAGTGATAAAAACTCAAGAACTTTGGTGAAACAGTCCAAAACAGTAGATTGTATTATAGGAATCAAATCAAAGCAAGCAGAAAGCAAAGATACAATTGATCCTCAATTTGAGAGGAGGATCGTTCTCTCCCAATCTGTAGACGATGAGTCTAGAACCCAAGTCACCAAAGAGAACTCCAAAAGAAACAATAATCAAGCATACCCTAACCCTAACTTGTCATGCTCTTTAAATACATATCTTCCTAATAAAAACTTCCTAAAATATATCAAATTCAAAATAACCTCTTTATGCCTTAGCCGCCCCCTTCCCTCTCTTTATTTGCCGCCCTAGGGGGAGGGGCACATGCTTGGGCGGCAATTTCTAAGGAGGTGGCTGTTAGACCGGTCCACTGGACCGGTCCAGGCGGTCCA
>NW_021319422.1:0-4205 GCF_001605985.2 Dendrobium catenatum
GAGGAGAGAAAAAGGTCTTTGGATTATATTTATCAGTTATTTTTGTTATAAATTTATTCTATTATTTTTAAGTGACTAATTTCTTACTTCTATTTTCAATACTTTTATTTTCTATAAATTTTATCTCTTCCAACTTTGCAAAAATTGCATTCTTGATTTTATAAGTTTTCACCATACAAAATTGGATATGTTATATATTAGGTCATTCTGAATAATTTGATATGATTCTATTACATTTTAAATGAAATACTGAATGATATTAGATACATGATAAGATATATCTACATGATACCTTATTGATCCACATGATTTACTAATTGAGAGTCATAAGAAGCTGTAAATTGATTGAGAGTTATAAGGAGTTGGGGTAACTGATTCATGTGATTTAAGGGGAGTTATAATGAGTACGTTAATTAGGAGTTATAAATGGAGACTGATTGAGAGTTATAAGTGTATGAGCAAGATACCCTTAAGATACACTCATTGAATATATGAATACTAATACTAACACAGTTACGAACACTATATTAATATTGTGACTGACACTAACACTGTTTACTATCATTAATACTATTTAACGTTATTGATCATTATACTAATTTTGCTACTGTATTAGTAATGTTGACTGTTATTGATACTGTTACTGATGATGTAATGGATTGAGATCTAATGAACTATATAATGATAAATTGATACATATAATTGGTATAGATATTATGCATATATTTTTTAATATGATTTATAGTATATTGTTCTCTTTTCTCTTGAATTGATTTCAATTGTAAGATTTTAGTTACTTGCTCGGTTATGTGCTCATTACGTAATTTTGCATGTTTTAAGGAAAGAATAAATATTATATAATATGAGGCTCCAACCCAAAAAAAAAAAAAAATGCAATCATGTTTCTTTCCGCTATTTATTGATAAGTTTTAGTTAAATGGTTAAAATGAAAGACATGTAATTCCTCAAATATAGATCTTGGATTATGACATAAACTCCCTAACAATACTCTTTGTAGAAATGAAGTGTGAAAAATGAACTGAACCTCCCTCATATTTATATCATATAATTTAAATCATTTATGGGCCCCATTAGACTAGGATCCTTTTTCTAAAAGATAGGAAAGATACATTTATGAACCCTATCTACATAAGATTCTTTTACTAAAATAAAGGGAAAGTACGTCTACGGATCCTAAGAGCTTAGGATCCCTGCTTAAAATAAAGTTGAGATGTCATTTCGAGGCTCTGGTTTTGGATTCCTCAAGTATTCACCAACGAGTAAAATAAGAGCATATGAGTATAAATACACTTGAATATGGGCGATGATCATCTTAAAAAGGAGAAGGGGTAAAAGTAAAATTATTTTTTTTCTAGATAAATGAATTTATATTAAGGGTTACTATGTAGGACTCCCATATGTCCCCAATAATTATTTTGGTTAAGCGGTTCATGATAAAATGGGAACAGCTAATTACATTGCAAGTCACGGGTACAAAAGTGCTTCAGGTAGCGTGCACGTCAGCTGTTAAAGTCATGAGACTTATATGCGCCCCATGAATGTGTCACACACCCCGTGAATATTTATCTTTGAAAATAAACAAAATAGTACACAATTGCAAGTCACGGATGATACAACTTTCTCATTCAAGTGTGTGTGATGTGTTAAATCAACCAAAAAAAAAAAAAAAAAAAAAAAAAAAAAAAACATCTCATACACCCCACTTGATCTTATAGTGCAAATGCCTTCGTTCCATATAAATGCACTATACGAACACACTATGTGGCATGTATATATACTACTCATCATACATGCGTACTGCATAATATATATGTATATCATTGATCATACAAATGAATCTTGCAAATATACATGCATATTGAACAAGCATAAAATCCATCAATACAGTGCAAGCATAGGATACAATATACTAATCATACAAATACACTATTAAATTATGTATGTGCATTATGTCAATGCACCTTACAAGTACCTTACAAATGTATTATGCATATCCTACAAACATACAAATCATCATGAAGACATATTATGCTTGTCAAGCAAATATATTATGATTTGCTTATATGCACATCATATCAATCCTCCAGATGCATTATATTAATCATACAAATGCATATACTAATACACAAGTATGCATAAAAATATGCAAATGTAAATGCCCCAAGTATATTTATAGTTAAACATACAAATACATAATGTGTCACTACACTACATGCAAATGCATCGCATGCATACACTACGAAACCTATAGATGTATCAGACGTACATGCCACTTAACACAACAATGAATAATGCAAGATGCATTGAAAAACATGCTATTGCATGGGCTCCGATGAGTGTGACACATACACGTGACGTCTAAGTAATGAGTTTTAAAGTATGTAAACATACATAAAATAATAATATAAATGCACATACAAATGTGTAATTGTGCAATATGCACTAAAAAGTAAATATTGCCTTAGTCCTGATGAGCGTGACACTTACATGTGACGTCTAAGGATGCTACGTGGACTAAAGAAATACTGAACGAGTTTTCAAACGTACAAAATACATTATATAAGCATGTTGACATACTCACATATATCATTTAAAATAAAATTTAAGATCCCCGTATGTGCTCCGACAATTGCATTATACCCTTAACAGAGAATGTTGTGCTGATCAAAAGTGAACTTAGGTTCAAATACGATCCTCCTCTGTGAATGGACTGGAGTTGACATGACTTAAACGATCAAACAAATACACAGTCGTAACACCAACTAGAGTATTTTATTTTATATGTTCATATTAGGCCTTCAATGTTTATTATAAGAAATATTCACTACTAAAAAAACATAAACTCTTGGGATCGTTGTTAGTTAAATCAATCGGAATATTTGAATTTTATACATTCATATGAAACATTCAAGGTCTTTTATAAAGAAAACTCATTCATCAAAATACATACACTCGATTACGATATGTATACGACAACTTTTAAAATTAGGAGCTTGACCCGATCCTCTATTTGCAAGCAAGCATAGTTGACACAATAAAATCATTATACTCATAAATCCCCGATGATGACTGTATTGACAGAAAATCTCAACCTAAGGGGACCTCAAACATTTAAAATGCTTCTCAAACTCTTATAAAATACAAGCATCTAGAGTGACAATAAAGTCACCTCGATGATGATTGTGCTGAATATAAATCTCAATCGAAGGGATCAATTCACAAACACCTATTAAAGACTCATAATTCTATATTTATGAATAAAATTAATATTTAAAATTAAAGTTCAATCATTTAAATGACTTAAAGTAAAATTCATCAACCATTCGCAACAGCTTGCCGAGATGGACAAATATGAAAATCATTTTAGCTCACAAATAACAAATGTTTAGTCGAGAATATTATTGTGATTCATTCTTAAATAATCTATTGTCATTAATGACGTAACACATGTCCTCTAACTAGTGATTTTGCTACCAAATAGCACCACAGGTAAACGGTTATGATCGAGTGATTTTGCCGGCAGGCACTATTAAATTACAGTTATGATCAGAGTCCATATGTTCCACAACAATGCTAAATCATTGCGAAATGAACCAGAGTCCATATGTTCCACAACAATGCTAAATCATTACGAAATGAATCAGTAGGGAATAATCAATAGGGCATAAAGCCTTTTGTTAGTTAAGAAGGTGAACTTAAATATATCAACTTAGACAAATATTCACCCCAATTCTATAAAGTACCCTTGGACAAAGCAACCTATGGTTGTCTACAAGGATCCTTCGATTAGGTTGGGTCGATTGCCTTTTCTGACTAAGAAGACTAGGGACCACGATAGCCCGTGACCACATAACCTATGACATTTTGAATGAGTTTATCACCATTCTCCCCACCATCTGCTTCAGGTGAGCAGTGGTATAAATTTCAATTTTTAATATTAAATTTAGTTGCTAAAATATGATGGATACTATGCATCTGTTCAATGATCATTCTTAATTGAAAGTTCTCTCTTGTCGTCGAAAGGTGTAATTAACTATAGGGGCTTGTGCCTATAAGAAACTAGAGCTCAGATCATGAAGTCCTCGCAAATCAGGGCGAAAATTCTAGGTAGTGTCTTTTTTAAAACACAATCTACCTTCTTAAAATCTGACTCATAACGTACTCGTTAATACTCTCCTCGACAA
>NW_021319422.1:4305-11674 GCF_001605985.2 Dendrobium catenatum
ATGAATTTTAATTAATCACTTAGCTTTGGTTATTAATTATGATATTTACATTATATTATGACAATTTATGTTTAGTTTCTATATTAATATAATTTAATTTATTTGCTCAACTTTAATTATTTTTATTAAAATTGATTGCTCAGTCCATTTAACTCTTTTTACAATTTTAAAGTATTTTGAATTCAGTTATTTAATTAAATTAGTCGTTATTGATTAGTTAATTAACTAAATTTTAAAGGTTTAGATGTTAAAAATTGATTTATTAATTATAAGATTTGAAATTTGTAATCTTCAAAATCAGCCTGGATTTAAAACTTAACGTTTTACATTAAATTTCATTAAATAATGAATCCTCAAGTTATTCTTTCATTACATTAATTATTAAAATCTTAATGATTAAAATTCTTAAGTACTCTTAATTAATTACTGTAATGTGATATTTAGATTTTTTATGTTTAATTCATATAACCAACTTAAATTTTTAGTTACCAAAGCTTTAGGGTTAATTAGGTCAAATCTGGACTGATCTACTTTTCTACTATTTTTATGCATTTATAATTTAATTTTGAATTTAATTGTGTTAATTAATATGGGAAAAAATGAACTATTGTTAATTAATAAACTTTAAGCTTGTTAATTAAATTAAATGTTAATATTTCACATTTATTTCAATCTTATGTTATAGTTTAATTCATAATTAAAAATTTAAATTTATTGCTCAATAATTAATTTTTAATAGATTGATTGTCCGATCTCAGTCCCCATTTATCAATTCTTTAAATTTTAAAAGTTATTTTAATTTTAGTATTATTAAGTTAGTTGTTATTATTAGTTAATTAAATTTTTTAAAGCGTTTAGCACTCTTACAAATTGAATTTATTAATTAATAAGATTTTCAATTTTTAAATTTTAATCAGCTGACTTAACTTAACGTATTTTAATTATAAGATTTCATTACATAAATGAATTCTCTGAAGTCATTTCAATAACTTATTATTAAATCTTAACTTTGCTATTCAAGTAACATTTTCCATAAGTGCTCAAATAATTACTTAATGGCTTTTACGGATTCTTTTTATTTTATGTTCCATCTAAATTGAGACCCACATGGTAAGTTTAGTTACAAGCTTTAGGTTAATTAGGTCAATGTAGCACATTTATGCATTTTATAATTTTTTTTGAGATGCATAATTTATCTAATCTCTTGACATTAGATTGTGTTAATTAATAACAATGAATTTTAATTAATCACTTAGCTTGTTTAATTAACATTAAATGTATTTTACAATTTAGTTCAATATATGTCCTTGTTAATTATTAATTAAATTTAAATTTTATCTTTGCTCATATTAAATAATCAATTTTTATTTTTAATCTAAATTGATTTTATGAGTCAGGTAAACCACACTCTTAATTCTCCAGTTTTTCAATTAGTATAAAAGTGATCGTAATACATTTTATTTAGAATGCTACATTACTAGATAAAATTTGTTTGTTTTTTTAATAGTTGATATACTATTTTATTTTCAAGGCTATTAGCTAGAACCTATTTTTATATAAATTGATAGTGGCATTATTCAGATAAGATCTATTCATTTTTATTCCTTTAAATCTTAAGTCTCAAGTTACACTGAATTTCAAGACTTTACCGTTGATTAAGCTGTGATACATTTTAGTCGCTACATATTAATTATTGGAATCACTGTATAGTTGACTTATTCTCAAGGCTAATACATTATAATGTATCTACGCTTTTTCTGAAGATTGGCCAAAGCTCTTAGATTACACATCTCTCAGTGTTATAAGTTTAATTAATTACTCTTAATGTTACCACGTTTTATTAGGCCATGTTATTCTATTAGATTATTATAGTATCAATTACCAGATCCACTTTAATTATTTTGTTACAAACAGCTTTAGGTTGTCTAGCCGATGCTTCGTTCAATAAAATCTCAATCACTTATTATATAATGGTTGTTAATGTCTATATATTAATTTTCTAGGCCAATCCAATAGGACATTCAAAGTTCAAGATCTGTATTTACGTATCTTCGATTACAACAAAGTCCATCCTAGATTAAATCAGATTACTTTATTTGGTCGTACCCGGTACCCGCTTTTAATAGACCATCCCTATTGACTGTTTATGCATCTACCGTCGTCTCTATTATCGCAAAGCCGCTCCATGATTAAATCCATCTTTAGGTCTAAGTCCACTTCTTATTTGGAATTCTAACCTGACTTCTGGCTTAAAGTTACCTTCCTACCCGACAATAGAATATAGAGGCAGCCATTCGAGGTGTCATTGAGAATCTGTCTTTAAGGCTCTAAGTCTGTTTAATATATGATCCTAACTGACTTCAGGCTAAAGTCCACTTTTATAACTCACTCATTGCTTCTGGCATTAAGTCCTGCTTTTACGACACAAACCATCCAATATAATCCATCTTAAAGTCTAAATCCTTCTTTTACGCATACTATTAGCACATCCTTCGAAGTTAGTGTAAGTGACCACTTAGGTGGCATACCCTAATCTTCATACCCAAAAGTGAAGTATAAGCATCCCTGGCCGGGCATCTCTTTGTTCAATCATTAAGATTTAAAGTGATGATCCTCCGATGGTCCCCCTCAGGTGTGAGTCCCCACACTTGGGCGTCACGCAGGTTCCAGCCGGGGGCGACACTATTGCTCGCATTTCATTCTAATCTCTAAGGCCCTTATAGGGTGTGCATAGTCCCCACATTTAGCGTTCCTTCCTACGGATCATTCACACGAGTTGAGAATGTGCCCCCTCGTACGGCACGCCCCACATCCTAGTCGGTGAAAATTCTTTAAAATTCATATACTTAGGAATTTGTCTCTATCGGTCTATGCTGTGAGTCTCGCCCTTACAGCTAGAGGGCTTCCTTTCCAGATCATATATCTGTCCTCTAAGATTAGGTGTACAGTCCCACACTTAGGCCATCCTTTCCACATAAATCACTTTACTAGTGACTTGGGGAGGGAACACCCCCTACGATTTAGTAGCACATACCATCTCCGTAGGTAAATTTCCATACAAGCGCCGGAAACCTTCTAAGTATAGTCTGTCGTTATGAGCCTACACCAAAATTCGATGCTTAACACATTTATTTCCTTTAAAGGATAGCTCCCTCATAGTTTGCTTATTGTCAGTTTGTGTTAGGTACCCACTTGGTGGGTTACCATACAAGATTTTTTCTCTCTAAACTTAGATCACGGAGACTGCTATATCTTAGTACGCTCTAATAGAGAGAATCACCCCTTGCACGCCTTATATAATCATAGAGATGCCTCATTCAAGGTTCCCTTGAATAACTATTGTAATAATTTCAAATCCTTCTACGCAAACATCACTAAACGTCATTTTTTCAGGTACATCTCGATCTGTTACGAACTGGAATACTAATCTAAATTAGTGGCATATTAAAAATATTCTATCTTATATAGAGCCTCTATCAGAATGAGTTCATGATATTATTCGATTTGCGGACCATATACTTTTTTAAAAATCGTCTAATAGATAATCTATTAATTATTATAATTATTATAATGTATAATTATTATTGAATTATACATATGTTACATTAATTATATTAATAGACCAGTTTTTCTCAACTCATCTATTTTCGATTCAAGAACGGAACAACTGGCTGGATCAGAGGTAGGTTCCGATCGAAAGACTGGGAAGAAGCCAGCTTGTCGTGATGGCGCTTGATCGCAGAGGAGAAGACAGAAACGAACGAATTCGTTCATGGGTGTACAGACGATGCGAAATGGAGGAAATTGGAACGGGACGGAGATGGCACCGACATGTGTAGGTTTGATTCAGAAGCTTGCGCGGGAAGCAGAGGCGTGGGTTGCTCGCACAAGAATAATTGCATGTAATGAGGCTTTGTACGGGTTACGTGCAATGTGGCTTCGTGTGGATGTTGTGATCAACTTCGGGCTGTAAACAGATGGGCGGTCTTAAGGAATCGTACGTGTCGATCAGAATTGTACAGGCTGCTCGCATGTTTACGAGCAAGTGAGGCTTCGGGTCAAAGATAGATGGGAGTCACGAACGTCGGAGCAAGATTCTGTCGTAATTGCATGAACAGTAGCACTTTTTGCAAGATTCAATCAAGTAGGCCATAACGTAAGTGAGCGTAACTTCATCTCTCCACTTTCTCCCTGTCTTATACAAACTGCATAACCAATTGATTTGACCACAACGTGAATGACAAGGGTGACGTGATTCAGCTTTTGTTCTGTTTGTTTTGTTTATTATTATTATTATTATTATATATATACGAACAGTCATAGGTCCCAAAAAAGTAGATAAGCCTTAGACGTAAAAACAACAAATAAAAGAGAAGAACAGTAAATGAACACCAAGATAGGGGTAATTTTCTTATTTCTTCTTCAATAATAAAGCAAGATAAAAATGATTTACTATTCTAGATATAGATCAACTTATGTGAAACTACTAGGAGTTACGTGCGAAATCAAAAGGAACAATCGATTAAAACTTAGCCAATGAAAATTTATTACTAGCACATAAAAGAAGATTATGAATCTAAAGTAATCAACTTGCTTAGGCCAAAGACATGTAATTGAGATTAACCAAATAATTCAATCCAAGTTCAAGACAAAAGTAGATGCTAGGTACTCATAACATAACCCAACGCTTAACAATGAGAGGTTCACCTTGAAGACCTTTGCTCACAATTATTAGTAGGCTTTTAGCGGAGAATAGCGAGCCACGTGATGAAAGATATTACCATGAAGGAGGCGACGCCAAGAACCTTCGTTGTTGGGAGGGAGGCCGATGGTGGAGGAGAAGTCGGATGGCCGATGATGAGCCAACGACTTGGTGGATGGTGCTCTTCGATTGATAATACAAGTTGATATCGGATGTGGTCTATGTGTCCTCCACGGTTTCGTCGTGTCCAAGTTGTACGTCAAAGAACGGGGATGCGAGAATGTTCCTCAATCCTTGTTCGTAGAAGATGAAACTGTGGTCGATCTCAGGATCGGCCATGCATTATTGACATGAGAAGGAAAGAGCACAAGGGAGTAGACAAAGGAGAGCAAGGTGTGGTGGAGAGGGGGTGGCGGCTTGAGTAAGAGGAAGAGGGGTGGGGTCGGCTAGAAGAGATGGGAAAGGTGGCTAGGGCTTGAAGGAGATTAGGTTAGATTAGGGTGGTGGTGGGATTTAATCCAAATCTGAAATTAATTTCAGATTTTGATTAAATTTGGAGAGAAACTAATTTGAATTTTGATTTCAAATTAATTACAATTAATGCCTTGAATGAGTATTAATGGAGATGAGCCCTAGTAGGGCTGGCGGCATGGAGAGAAAGGGAGGAGGGATTATGAGGATTTAAATTCTTTCCAAACAAGCTCGGGTAATTTGGGGGGAAAATAATGATTCCTCCTCAAATTAAATTTCGTTGGATTTCGAATTTGAAAACTTTCCTTTTTTAGATTTCGCAAATAAGAAAAGTTTTTTAATTTCAAAAGTCACTAATTCCTTCCTTTAATGCTAGATCTAAATTAAGGAGTCATTATGATGATTGAAATCATCATAATGGCTTGGATCAAGAGGATGGCCGACAACCAAAGGGAAGAGAAGGTTTTGTCGTCGGATTGAGGTGGGCCTTGATGGTGGTTGGACTTGAAGTGGGGAAGCTAGTGGATGAAATGGAGTGAGGGATTAAGCCACGATTGAGGATGGGCTTGGAAGGAGACGGTGGGAGGTGAGGGGAAAGGAGGATGAGGGAAAAACAAAGATAGAAGAAGAAATTACCACGAGCCGCGAACTCTTCCAACGACTGGTGGGCCTTGCACTTGCTCACCTCGAGCTCTCTCTCCCTTCTCTCTAGCTCTCATGCAAGAAGAAGAAGAAGAAACAAATCAAATTTTCATTAATCATTCATCAAAAAAACTACAACATATGAGACCACTCTATATAGGTCTCCACTCATAAAAAGAAAAGTACCAAACTGCCCTCTGGGCTACAATAACATGACAGCTCCCCAAAGGGGTAAAAATGGAAAACGAAAAAATACTAAACAACATGAAAAGTACTAAATTGCCTTACGGGCTACAATAACATGACAACTCCCCAAAGGGGTAAAGATGGAAAAAACGGTCAAACTAAACAACATATCATGAAAGATGAGTCAAAAGTAGAGGCGCTGAATCGTGGCCGTAGATCTGCGATTCCTTCGTTGATAAACATGTCTGTAGTGCCTGTCGATGCCCTCATCATCAATTCTCCCACAAATCCTAAGAACTCACAACAAACACTAGGAAAATAAACTCAATAATATCATACCCTAAACTATAGACAAACTCCCCCTTAAATAGCCCTAGAAAACTAATACAATTAGAACCTTCCTAATCAGCATAAACATAATTTAAGAAACCTTCCTAAACAACTCCCCCTTGATTAGAACCTTCCTAAATAATTTTTCTTAATTATAAACTTTTCTTAACAACTCCATCTTGGTTATGAACCTTCCTAAATAGCTCCCCATTCCTGACTATAGGCCCACCAACGTATCAAATGGCTTGAAGTTTCTGTTTTTATGATCAAGAGTTTCATTTTAGAGAACAACCCTTGTGATAATCAAACTCGTCATCAATTTTTTAGGGCAAAGTTGATTGCCTCAAAAACCTATGTAAGGTTCCTATGTTTAGGACTTTTTAAACTTATAGAGATATGGTATAGCACAACATCAGTATGATAATCAAAACAAACATTGTCTACACTAGTTGGTACGAAACTTTTTTCCACTTTCATACTTTACTCATAGCTTTTCTTCCTCTAGTGTCAACGACACATGAAATAGATATATGAACTTGCTTGCATTACCTGATCAACCATGACAGCCAAAGGGGTAAGAACCGGACCTATCTGGTTCATCAAAACCGAATATCTTTTAACAGCTGGCGAAATAGAAGCGAGCGGAACAGCAGCCGCAACCCAGGCTGAACCCGCAAAAGCACGGACCAAGGCTGGAGGATTAGATTCACGATTCTAAGCGAATATTCGCGTATGAGAATGAAAAGTAACAACTCCTCGTGAGTCATAACTTCTATTCTCTTATTCTGGTAGGAGCAAATTGCATGCGAGAAGGTTCTGTCGTGAGAAACAGCTAAGAGGAAAAAGATATAAGTGTTTTTCAAATTCATTTCTTTTGGCATTTTCTACTCTGATTAATCCTAAAGAAAAGATAAGTTATATTAATGGGAGATCGAGAGAAAGAGAGAAAGAAGAAAGCCAACTTGATGGGTAGGGCATGCGAGGGTCTCGTGTAAGGGAAGAAGGGAATTTTTTTTTTTAGTAAAAGATGATGATAAG
>NW_021319423.1:0-9852 GCF_001605985.2 Dendrobium catenatum
CTTTTAAATTCTTTGCAGTCACACAACTTATTCATGGCATATTTGTTATTCCACTGACCTACCTTGGCTTGACCTTGCCTTTGACCCTTACAACATCACAGAGGGTCAGGTCCCCACTAAAATGGATCTTTTCCTAAGTCAGCGGAAATTGAGCCTACAACCTCAACCGGGGCTCACGACACACGTCTTGGAGTACTGCCCATTGTTATGAGGACTCAGTAAAATAGGTTAACAAAGAATAGACTCTTCTTTGAGTTCGTCAATCCTCCTTATAACTCAAGGCATTCGGACCTACCTCTACGTTCGTGGAGGTGAGTTTAAGGTGCAAAGCCCTAGACACCACCGCTCCAATTAAGCCTCCCTACCACCCCTTAGGCTTCTCTTCTTTCTAAGCTTTTGGCTGGTCAATCGATAGTAAACCCCTCTCAACTATCAAACTTTCCAAAGTCTCGTGAATCACCTAACCAATCCTTATAGCCCACTCTCGCTCTAATTATGTGACTGAGCACTACAGTTGTCGACTCATTCAACACTCCGAATAATGAACACTACATAGAGAGCTCTTCGCAGATGCCAAGCAATATCACAGAACCGTAGTGAAATAAGGGCACCTAATGGGCAATCTCGATTGAGCACCACCCACCGCCCCTCTCATTCTAATCGACATCCCCCCCAACACAAAAAAACTGAAACCTTTTACTGAAAATTATAACCCCCACAACGCATATCGTACAAGCCTCTTACTCATATGCGGGGAGCCTAGACACCAGCTCTGTGAAAAGTGCCATCTTTTCGGCAAATTACTCCTTTGGGCAGCTTTCCAGAGAAATACACTTTATAGAAAATGACTCTGCATACTAACAAGATAAGGTCCTGCTACGCACATAACATATATGATCGAGCAAACGAAGCAGGAATACGTACACGAATGAGTCAGATTGTAAAAAAGAAGGTAGAAGAAGCCACATCTTTACTTCTCCCATTTTAGAGAGCACAATCTAAATCTTTTGCACATTCCAAAACTCTCAATCCTCTTTTAACCTCAAAGACACAACTATTTATTGTTCACACAAATTATTCCTTTTAAGTCATTTTTACGCATCACACCACTGCATCATCCCCTTTACATTTCCAACTCAACCTAAGTGTTTCTGTCAATATGTGAGCTTTCTAGTGAACCACTAACAATCCTTCCACTCTGTTACTCATCTCTCATATTAGTATGAATCCAAGACCATTTCTTAGGCCTAATTTCTCCCACACAAGCGACAACTCTATTTTCAACGAGGCATACAACACCTATATCACAAGCCCATAATAAAAACGATATGATGATTTCAATTATATAACTCACTTCATCTCCTTTGAAAACCTTATGATCTAGGTATAATATAGATCTATTTAACTTTTGTTTTACGTATTCCTTAGGCCACTCAAAAAATTACTCTCTCAATCATTTGAAAATAGATTTATTCAGTTAATCTAAGCACATGCATTACAAAATACATCTCCAATTCGGACGATTTGATGCACCCTAGATAACTGAGTAAAGTAAGCTAGACACTAGATCTATTCTACAGACGCAATTCTTTATTTATATCATTAAGCCTTTACGACTAATATGTACAAAATGACAGTTGTTGATCTCTTGTGAAAACAAAAATTGAGATCATATCATAACAACACTCTCTGTGTCTGACCAGTACGTATAATTATGCACACGATAATACACTATATCGATTTGAATACTTTATCAATACTCTAATCATCTTTGAGTCTATTCTCACATCTTTGAGCACACCAATTTCAAAGTCGTATTAATACCACATCATCACACTTTTCATCGACTCTTTTCACAAAAAACTCAAAATATTTACTTTTCATAAAATATCTGACAATTACAGAAGAGGATATTTTACACCTCTCTACTCTCTTAAGGAAATCAAACCCATCCCGACAGATTTTAGGCTTCCTTTTGCGTACAGAATATTAGCTACACAAAACTATCCTACTGCATAGTATATCGCCTCCTAGATATCGGTCATAATCTTCCTGCCACACTTTGAGCGATCATTTGTATCTTACTATATTGACTAGCCAGAGAGAAAAATGCAATATATGAGACCAAATACAAAAAATGCAAAAACAATTATTAATAAATGATGAGTATTTAAGAATCCAAAAAAAGACCACAGAACAGACAATAAAACGTAAGCTCTCCATTACTCACTTTGAGAGACGACAATGGTACTTAAATTGTCAGAGACAAATCAATACTTACGGAAGAGCCATGACTACCACCCCGTTTAATTCTGACACCAATTTATTTACTTTTTTTAATTAAATTAGTTTTAAATACTATTATTTAACATTAATCAGTTTTTTTAGACATCTATATTAACAAATATTTTGCATACAAATAAAATAAGCTCAGATATTTAAAATTAAAATATTTTAGGAAGTCATTAATACTTCCTTTATTTAAAATTATATAAAATATTAATATATTAAAATATCATCTGTTATCAATTTTTTAATTATTATACGAACTCTTTTGTTTTTTGAAATCTAAATTATTTTTGTAATTAAAATCTAATTAATATTAGTTTTGAAATACACTAAAACATATTAAATTTTAAACTTACAATAATATATCAATGACATATACAACAAGATTTAATTTATTTTATAAAAATAAATATATTATATTTTTTTAAAAAAATATAATTAACTATTTTAGGATTCATTAAACTATATCCTATTAGTACTAAATATAATAAAATATTTATATTTATCTCTATATTTCAAAATACAGACTAAATATCAACAATCTTTTAATAATACATGGGAGAGAGGGAAAAACAACTCATCTTTTTATTATAGTTATAAAAAAAAATAATTTGGTTATAAAATACTCTTGATTTAAAATTTATATCAACTGTAAGATATAGTTTTAATTTTCTTTTAATTAAATATTAAGAATATTATTCAAATTCAATTTTAAATATATAAAGTTTATGAAATTATTTTAAATTATATAAAAAATACCACACTGAGAGAGTTAGGAGAATAGGTTAAGTAGGACATTAAAATAGAGTAAAGGAAGATTATTTTTATTTTATTTGTAAAGTTTTATTTAGAGATGTTATAAAATATATTTTAATACCTATAAGTTTTAAAATATCAAACACTTATTTTGCAAATAGAGTGGGAAAATAATTTGGAATAAGTTTTATGGTGAGAGAAAATCTATCATTTTTTTTCAGATTTCCTCATTTTAAATCTCGCAGGTTTGCTCCGGTTTTGTGGTTGTATGAGGGTCATCTAATCTAGTCTTTTTTTAATGATTGACAACCTCCAATTAATCCCCATCCAACTAAGAATCCTAACCTTGTTTGGGGATCCAAAGGTTGAAGCAATGAAGTTCGGAATGATTTGTGAATCGTAAGGTTGAACCAGCATCTGTTGGTAATCAAAGGAGGAGGCATTGCTCCTATTAGTATTCTTGTATATGTGGAAGGAAAAACAAAATTTACTCAAATTGATTGTGATAACGAGACGACATTATCTCCTAATGGTGTTCTTTCATCGCCTCTATAAATTTTTTATTTAGGATTGAAAATCAAGTTAATCATTTTGAAGCATCAACAATTTCAGGTTTTAATTTAAAAGTTAACTAGCTTTTGAATTCTATTACTCCGGCTAATAAGGAAAGCTTGGTCTTAGATAATTCAAAGGAATTTTTTGATGTTATATCTCCAGGTATTCATGATAGCTTGGTCTCTGATAATTTAAACAAAATTTCTAATTATATTTCTTTAATTAGCAAATCAAAGAATGTTTGGGTTAGAAACCATCATATTTAAGTTGATCTAGAATCTAATCCTTGTAATGAAAAAGATGATGGTATTGTGAAACATAACAGTGATAAGGAATTCAAGAATTTTCATTTATACAGAAAACTTTGGTGGTTGAAGTGTTTTGTAAGAATGTTCCTTTCTCCCTTTGTAGTGTTGAATTAAGGCGTCAATGGAGTAAATTTGGGAGTTTTCATATTACTTCATTGGGTCTTTATTGGATGTTGTGCTCTTTCCATTCCACTTAAGCTATTTAAGAGGTTCTAAGTGAAGGACCTTTGTATGTGGGTGGATATATAATAGGTATTGATAAATGGTTGCCTAAGTTTTCTCCATTTTCTTTAAAAGGACTATCTTCTCCAATTTGGATTTGTTTACCTCATTTGCCTCTTCATTGTTGGGATGAGGTGAATGTTGCCAAAATTGTCTCTAAGATAGGGATGCCTATGTTTTTAGATTCAACCATGTTTAAATGGGGAAAGTGAGAATTTAGAAGAGCATGTGTTTGTGTTAATTTGGAATCTAAATTATCTCATGGAGTTTGGATTAAAGGCATATATGAAAAATTCATTCAGAAAGTGGAATATGAAAAGATTTATTATTTTTGTTTGAAATGTGGTAAGATAGGCCATGTAATTGGAGAATTCTTTGAAATCAATAATGTTGGTAATAGTAATTGTTGAGTCTAGTGAATAGGTTATTAAACCTAAGTTAATGTCCCAAGGCTACCAAGAGGGGGTTGAATTGGTAGTTTAAAAATTATCCCTCTTTTATATCTTTTGAACCGAAAGTAAACTTTAATGAAATTTTTTTTATAAAAAGTTTTTTTTTTTAACAACAACTTTTCAAACAAAAAAATGCAAAAAAAAATAGTAAAAATAAATGACACAAGATTTATAGTGGTTCGATCTAAACTAGACCTACATCCACTCTTCAGAGGCACCCTATGAGTATTGCACTAATATCAATAATGTCTCTCCTTTTACACCCACAGCAAGGCGGAGAAGCCTATACAAACACGCTTTCCACCAATACCCGGTGAGGTAGAGAACCGTTGTCCTATTACACTATCCTCAGTGTTGGCAGAGAACCGTCGTCCTTTTATACTCTCCTAGTGTGGGAAGAGAACCCTTCATCCTTTCACACTCTCCTAGTGGGCGTAGAGAACCCTTCGTCCTTTCACACTCTCCTAGTGTTGGCAGAGAATCCTTCGTCCTTTCACACTCTCCTAGTGTGGGCAGAGAACCCGATCTCCTTGACACATCTTCTCACAAGAAATCTAGAAGGAAGAAAGAAAAAGTGTGAAGTTATCCCAAATTACAAGTATGAAATCTTACCTTTGAACTTCAAGCGAAGCCTTCACGCTCCAGTGGTAGAAATCCTTCCTTGAATGCTCTCTCTCACTCTCTCCTTGACTCTTCTTTCAATAGGCATGAAGATTAATGAGCAAAAAGATTTGGTGGCAGTAAAAATTGGATCTTATATAGGAGAGACAAGAAAAACCATCCAAAACTGCATAAATTTCAAGTTATCACGAAATGGATCGTCCTGTACGATCGTGGATCATCCCGGATGATTTTACTTAAAGTGTCAGAAACGATCCTGATGTATATTGGTATGAATTATGTTCGTACACTCTAATCGTCCCGTACGAACTCGGTTCGTCCGGTATGAAACAGTTATTCCATAGGTCGGTTCCAAAATCGCTGAAGGACGTAACCAACTATGGTAAGTCAGTTCGGTTCGTCGTGGGACAAATAAGTTTCATCCTGGATGATTTTATATAAAGAGTTTCGTCTAGAGACGAAGGTTAATTTCATCCAGTACGATTTTATACAGAGAGTTTTGTCTAGAGACGAAAGAAAATTTCTTCTGGATGAACAGTGAAAAGTGAGAATCCTGAGACGTTCGTCCCGGGACGAATATTAAATTCATCCTAGACGATTAGGACTTAGAAAAATTTCTCCCTGCCTGTCCGATCCATTGCACTTCCGAGGGCTTAATTAACATGATCGTCCCGTACGAACTAGGTTCGTCCCGTACGATCTATTCATGAAAATTGTTCCCCCAAGTGTGTGTGTTGTGATTTTTCACTCAATTACTTACAATCACTCCCTCTCAATTCAAAACTTATAGTTTACAAATGAATATTTGCTAAATTTGATTTGAAGTCTTCTTAGCTTGGAGTTGATTTTCCTCAAATGTTAACACACTAGAGCAAAAATAAATCTTCCAAAATATGTTAGGAGATATATATACATAAAACAATAATATTTGAAATTATCAAAATAATACAATTTGCAAGAATATAAAACTTGCAAATAGCAACTCTCTTAACAATCTCCCCCTTTTTGATGATGGCAAAACAATTATTGTTTATAGGATTTCAAATTCTAAGAATCTCCTAAATTCCCCCTGAATTGATGAATACTTGAAAAATAAGCAGGCATAAGTTTATTCAAAAAATTTATTTTTCAAAAATTTTGTACAAACAAAACACACAACTAAATCAAACAAAAACAACAAAACAAACATACAATTTCTCCCCCTTTTTGACAACAGCAAAAAGTGAAGAAGAAAAGAAGTTTTGAAATGTAGGTAGAAGTATCAGATTCATTTGATAATTTAATCTTGAAAGTAATGGAAATAAGGTATGCAAATAAAATTAAAACATTAGAGAAATCATAGAATTTCATATAATTTAAGAAGTGATATAACATAGATAATGAAAAGAATTTTTCAAAGATATGAGTCAATTTAGACATTAAGATAAAGAAAATAATTGTAATAAGGATGAGTAAAAAATTTTATATTTCAAATTTCAATGTTAATTATAAATGAAAATAAGATCAATTTGAATTAGGAGATTAAAAGAGTCCGGAAAGAAGTAACAACCACATGTGGCACTTTGCGCATCTTTTTCAATTTTATGACACATTTTTGTGCATCTTTTTTAATTTTATGGCACATTTTTGTGCATCTTTTTACTTTGGGCTTATTTTGTGCCTCTTTTTCTTATTGCAAACTTTTGTGCAATACTTTTAATTTTTGTACATTTGTATAATTTTCAAGAGTAATTAAATTCTTTCTAAAATCAATAATCTAAAATTTCAAATTTTTCTAAGTGCATAAATATTATTTGAAAAAAGAAATAGAAAATAAGAAAACATCTAAATTGCAATAATAATATTAAAGATATTGTAGTCTAAATAAGTGACATGAAATTGAAAATTCTAATAATATCAAGTTATAAGCATTACTTAAATTTAGAATAATTAGATTTTCTAATGAAATTAATTTTAATTTACAATTTTGGTTAAAGCACTGTTAAGATTAAAAAATAATGAATGTCATAAAATTTAACACACATTGATATCGAATGAAGATATTACAATTAAGTTCAAGATATCAATAAAAATACAACTAAAACAAGGAAAATACAATAATCTAAAGGAAAATAACAAACACATAAACCACATAAACACAAAACAAACACATAAACTACAAAGAAACACAGAACAAACACAACAATCATTCAGATGGACCCTGATCTGGAGGAGGAGGTGGTGGTGTTGCACCAAAGAAGTTGAAGTAACTACTCATCATAAGCATGTTGGTATTTATGTTATTTATCTGATCACGCATAAATCTCATATCTTGATTGTACTGAATATCTTGCTGCTGTAAATGAGTTTCAATTTAATCAAACCTTTGACCAAAATGAGCATTTAAATTGTCAAATCTTTGAACCAAATTCTGATAATTTGGTTCAGTAGCAGATGTAGGTTCTGCTTCTTCTTCTGTTTCACTCAGAACAACATGAGTTTTTCTAGGCTCTACCTTAATGAAGATAGCTCTAATGGATGCATCGTTGTAGTAGAGTGGTTCTTCAAAATCTTGTTCTGGAAGAGTCAAATCATATTTCTTTTCCAAAATATAGGCAATCAGATGTCCTAATGCTATGTTCTTCTTTCTTTTATGATCAACATGACTAATTTCATAAAGGCCATAAATGTAGTCAACTAGGAGTTAGGCCTCATCTATAGGTTGTCTGGTCATTATCAAGAAGGTAACAATAGAAAGAAGAGGTGTGATATTGACTCTATCACAAACTTTAGGTATAATGGAAGTTCTAAGTATATGCTTGATGATACGGGCATCATGAACTAAAGTTGCTACCTTAGGTAAATGATCCTTAAAGTTTACTCCTCTAATTATTCAATTTACTTCAGTCCAATTAAAATTTGTGAAGGTTAAGGTGTGTGCTCTTAATCCTTCAGTCCTTAAGTTTAAGACGATACCAAGGTCAGCCTTGGTGATTTCAACTTTCTTTTTAAGAACAAAGGAATTGATGACAGAATAGTCGGAGTTGAAGGACATGTTCACTAAAAAATATTGAAAGGTTTCCTTGTTGTAGAAGTGTACTAAGGTGAGGATTAAGCCAAATTGAGTAGAGGTAAACAAGTGCATTACCTTAAAAGTTAATTCTTCCTGTAGGATTACTCTAGATGGGGTAATTTTCACTGAGACAAACCTAGCGTAGGATTCTTCATTGGCTTTCGAAAGGAAATTTTTATAAGTGTTTCTTGGTGGACCCTTAGTCAAAGACTTTTGGCGCTTGCTAGAACTTGCCATTGATAGATCATGAGAGAAGAAAGGTTTGAAAGATATGTGTGAATGTGATTATTCAGTAAAAAATGCTGTCAATTTATGGAAAAAATGACTGTTCGTACCAGACAAAATTTTTGTTCATCCTGTACGAATTCGATTCGTCCCGTACGAAAAAATTTAGGATAACACGTGTTCGTCCGTATGAACAAAAATTTAGGATAACACGAGTCAAAAAAGAAACGGCTTTTTGTAAACACACAACTTATAAAGCGTCCTCTCATATAGGCTTTTGACTAAATCAATCGTACAGACGAACACGTGTTCGTCCGGACGATCAGAAATTCAATTCGTTTTTATGGCAGTTGGAAACCGTCCCCCGCCATGAACCGACTTACGTTCGTCTGGATGAACCAAAGGTTCGTACTAACGAAGTTCATATTAAAAACTATCTTATCCATTCAACTACTGCATTCATTCGTCCCGTCGTTTGAAAAATATTTCATCTCGGATGATCGTGACGATCGTATAGATGAATTACATTAAAAACTACTCTTAAAATGGTTCGAAATCACACATTTTGTCATATTACACAAATCGTCCCGTATGAAAAATTTTCATCCCGGACGATGATGACCACAAATTCACATTTTCACACTCAAAACAAAAATTAATAAAAACAAACAAGACAATACTTAAATACATACCTTTTTAAGAAGAAAATATTACATAAACTAACTTGAAAACATGATGAACATAAAACAAAAATATCAATGTTGCAGAAAAACATTTTTATCTAAGCATTTAAATTAATAACTCCAAGCCTTGTTCTTAATGTACTGAAAGTATCAAAGGCTAAAAGTTTTATAAAAATGTCTGCAAGTTGATTTTCAGTTGAAACCTGGGTAAGTTCAATTTCTCCCTTGGATACATGATCCCTTGTGAAATGATGCCTTATGTCAATGTGTTTATTTCTTGAAAGTTGAAAAGGATTTTTAGAAATCCAGATAGCACTAGTATTATCACAATAAATTGGTATAGTGCCTATAGTTAATCCTAAATCAATCAACTGTTATTTTAACCAAAGAAATTGTGCCACACAACTTCCTAAAGCAATGTATTCAGCTTCTGCAGTAGATAGGGCCACTGAATTTTGTTTTCTACTAGACCATGAAACTAATGAATTTCCAATAAATTGATATGTTCCAGAAGTGCTTTTCCTATCCACCCTACAGCCTACAAAGTCAGAATCTGAATAACCAATAATTTCAAATGAAGAGCTAAACCTAGGATACCAAATTCCTAAGTTCTGAGTTCCTAGAAAAAATCTTGAAATCCTTTTCACTGCTGTCAAATGTGACTCTTTTGGATCTGATTGAAATATAGC
>NW_021319423.1:11826-22413 GCF_001605985.2 Dendrobium catenatum
TTTCCAATCATACTTCATCTAATCACTTTCTTTGTGGTGTTATCTCCAAGTGTAATCTTGCATCCACTCCTGGCTTTCAACGTTATGAATTGAGCAGTATTTCTAGTCATATGCTTTGAACATCCGCTGTCCAGGTACCATATGCTCTCACGAGGTCTTGTGTGAGAGCGACCCTGTAAAAATATCAAATGTTATACCTGGGAAACCAAACAAGTTTGGGTTTTTCTTTTACAAATTTATAATCAGATGCATGTATGATATGTCTAGGTTTATGCATCTTAGGTCTCTACACCAAATCAGATTTCATCTTCAAAGTACAGGTGTGTGCTATATGTCTAAATAATCCACAATTATTACATTTAACATTAGGAAAAGTATTCCTAAGTCTTCTACCATTTGTTTTTCTTCTGAGGGATTCCATATATTTAGGATAAAATTTAGGATATATAAAATCTTCAAGTTTGGGTGGTATCCTATTATCCTCGAGAGCATTTATTTTCAACCTATAAAATGAATTCATATCTTCCAAGATTTGATTTGTATAATTGATTCGATATGTTTTGCTCTCTGATTCATCCTTAAATCTTTTAAATTCTTTTTCAAGATCAGCATAGGATGATTTTAAATTTTCATGATTTTTATTCAAGTCATCAAATTCATTGAGTAGTTTCATGTGGTTGTCATCTATTAAAGCATGATCTTTCCTAAGGATTTCATCTTCTTTTTTAAGCTCTTCCAATTCTAAACTTACACTAGCATGCATCTTTTTCATTTTCTTATATGCATCATGCATGTGTTTAGAAACTTCAAACAATTCATCATAAGTTAAGTCACTTACTTCTTCTTGATCTAACTGATCAAGACTATCTGCCATCACAAAGATTGGTGACTTCTTCTTCTTTTTTAGTTTCTGATGAATCTGAAGCAGAGTCCGCCCAAAAAGCTCTTTGAAACTTTTTCTTGCCCTTATTTACAGTTGGTTTCTCCTCTACCTTCTCCTTGCTAGGAGTGGCTTTGAGTTTTGGGAAATAAGTCTTGATATGTTCAGGTTTCCTACATTCATAACAAATCACTTCATTAGAAACTTTGTTATTTTGTTAAATATACCTTTATTCCATTACTGGCGTCTCTTCTGCTTCATCTTTAAAAAGATTCTAAATTGTCTAGTCATCATAATAATATCGTCTTCATCCTCAGGTTTTGAGTGTTCACTCTCATACTCTTCCACTTTCAGTGTTATGTTCTTCCCCTTTCATGGTTCACCTGCATCAATCTTTCTTTGACTAACTCCTTGCTCGTAAGTAATAATGTCCCAACGCTACCAAGAGGTGGGGTGAATTGGTAGTTTAAAAATTATTCATCTTTTCTATCTTTTGAACCGAAAGTAAACTTTAATGAATTTTTTTTTATAAAATTTTTTTTTTAACCACAACTTTTCAAACAAAAAAAATGCAGAAAGTAAGAAGCAGTAAAAATAAACGACACAAGATTTATAGTGGTTCGGTCTAAACCAGACCTACATCCACTCCCCATAGGAACCCTCTGAGTATTGCACTAATACCAATAGTGTCTCTCCTTTTGCATCCACATCAAGACAGAGAAGCCTTTACAAACACTCTTTCCACCAATACCCGGTGAGGCAGAGAACCGTCGTCCTTTTACACTATCCTCAGTGTTGGCAGAGAACCCTTCGTCCTTTCACACTCTCCTAGTGTGGGAAGAGAACCCTTCATCCTTTCACACTCTCCTAATGTGGGCAGAGAACCCTTCATCCTGTCACACTCTCCTAGTGTGGGCAGAGAACCCAATCACCTTGGTAGATCTTCTCACAAGAAATCTAGAACGAAGAAAGAAAAAAAGTGAAGTAATCTCAATTTACAAGTAGGAAATCTTACCTTTGAACACCAAGCGAAGCCTTCACGCTCCAGTGGTAGAAATCCTTCCTTGGATGCTCTCTCTCACTCTCTCCTTGACTCTTCTTTCAATAGGCATGAAGATCAATAAGCAAAAAGATTAAGTGGGAGTAAAAATTGGACCTTATATATGAGAGACAAGAAAAACCATCCAAAACTGTAGAAATTTAAAGTTATCACAAAATGGATAGTCCCGTATGATCGTGGATCATCCCGAATGATTTTACTTGAAGTATCAGAAATGATCCTAATATATATTGGTATGAATTATGTTCGTACACTCTAATCATCCCGTACGAACTAGGTTCATCCGGTACGAAATATAAATTCCATAGGTTGGTTCCAAAATCCCTGAAGGACGTAAACAACTAAGGTAATTTGGTTCGGTTCTTCTTGGGATGAACAAGTTTTTTCCAAGACTATTTTATACAGAGAGTTTCATCCAGAGACGAAGGTTAATTTCGTCCAGTATGATTTTATACAGAGAGTTTCATCCAGCGACGAAGGAAAATTTCGTCTGGACGAACAGTGTAAAGTGAGAACCCTGAGACGTTCGTCCCAGGATGAATGTTAAATTCGTCCTGGATGATTATGACTTAAAAAATTTTCTCCCTGCTTATCTGATCCATTGCACTTCCAAGGGCTTAATTGACATGATCGTCCCGTACGAACTAGGTTCGTCCCGTACGATCAGTTCATCAAAGTTGTTCCCCCAAGTGTGTGTGTTGTGATTTTTCACTCAATTACTTACAATCACTCCCTCTCAATTCAAAACTTATAATTTACAAATGAATATTTGCTAAATTTTATTTAAAGTCTTCATAGCTTGGAGTTGATTTTCCTGAAATGTTAGTACACACTAGAGCAAAAATAAATCTTCCAAAAAAAGTTAGGAGATATATATACATAAAATAATAATATTTGAAATCATCAAAATAATACAAGTTACAAGAATGTAAAACATGCAAATAGCAACTCTCATAACAGTAATGGCTTAATGGATGTGAATAATAATGGGATTATTTCTATGACTGAGAAAACATTGGAAAGGAAAATTTGGAATCCATAATCAATTTACGGTTTGTGGATGAATGTAAAGTTTAAAAAAAAAATAGAAAAAATGTTAGGAAATTTGGTAAGAAGTTGGATTCTTTGAAGGTTCCTAATTCAGTTAATATTCCTTAAGCGGTTAACAAAGTTAGTGCATTATCTCATGAACCTGGCTTAGCTGAAGACAAATTAGTGGATATTCCTGAATATGAATTTGTTAGTTTGAAGATGGAATCTACTAATAAGGTGAAGGTATTATCTCAAAATAAATTGAGTAATTTGGATACAGATAATGAAAATATAGTTGTTCATGGACCTGATTCAAATTTGTTCAAAGCTTCAAATGCTAAATGTGATTTTTTTGTTATTGGATGAAGTGAAGGATATTAAAAGTCCAAAAATTTATTTTTCCTGGTATAAATATTTCTTCGGTTCTTTCTCGGGACAAACTGATTGTTGATTCAATTTCATTTAAAGAACCACTTGTTGAAGCATAACATGTTTCTGGTTTTAATAATTCTAATGGAAATTTACTTAGCAATTCAAAACCAAAATTTAACTTTTCTCATACTATAGTGGATAAGTTGGAGCCTACTATGTCATACCCTAAGGTGGTTACAGAGGAATCGGAACATGGAATAATTGATAATCTTTGTGGAATGAGTTCTCAGGAATTAATTTCATCTCCCAAGCTTGATTTTTCCAAGATAACTTCAAATTGTTCTATTCTTATTGATAACAATAAAGAGTTAAAGTTGGGTAGTGTTAAACAGAAAAGCACTAAACAACTTAAATTCTTAGGACCTATTCAAGACTATCCTAGGAAAATAAAAATTGATTTGAAACGTTTGGAGGGTGAAACTTTCCATATATTCTCAGGATATCGGTAAATACAAAATGACAAGTGGAAGGAGCTTTATGAGGAAAGCTATGGTTTCTTTCAGAAATGTGGATATGGAAAAAGAATTCTACATCTTTTATCAATTTAATGATGAAGATTTCTTTGTTCTGATCTTCTTGTTTGAAAATGATGACAATTAAAAGTGTGAAGATTTGTTTATACATTACACAAAAGATCATCTTTTAGCTGATTCAGGAAAGAAGATGCTGAAGTGTGATGGGGAATCTTTTGCTACAAAGGATGGAGTTAAAGTTTCATTAGGATTGGTTTTAGTTATAGTTTTTTATAGTTTTAACTTTTTGGATTTATGTTTTTATTTTATTTTTTTACTATTTCTTGCTTGCTTTTTTGGAATAATTGTAATGATATATGAGATTCTAATATTTGTCATTTATTATCTTATGGGAACTTTGGGATACTTGAAATTACTAGATGGAATAAAGAGGGGGGGGGTGACTTGTGAAAAAACTTTTCTGACAATAGTTAAAACCTTAACAGGAGTGTCTAAATAATATTTATGTTTTAAAATTTTAAACAGAAATTTAAACAATTTTTTTTTCACAAATTTTCCCAAGCACATATTGAAAAATAAAATGCACGCAGTAATAAAAGACAATAAGGAAAAAGCACACCGAGATTTTTATAGTGGTTCGGTCAAACCATGACCTACGTCCACTCCCCAGAGTCCTCCGCTCCAGGTATTTCACTTCAAGCAATAGCTCTCCTTTTGCCCCCCTTGATAAGGCGGAGAAGCCCTTACAATACTCCCTTTCACCAACCCGGCGTGGCGGAGTGCCAAACTCTGTTTTCACCCTCCTGGAGATGGCAGAGAACCTTCTTGTTTTTCTCCCTCCTGGAGAAGGCAGAGTACCTCGAGGTCACAGATGTAGAAGAGCCTTTCCCCTTGGAGATCCTCCCACAAATTCTTCTAGGCCACAGGAGGAGCAAGATGCAGCAATTTTAAAGCAACTGTGTGATCTCCCTCATACCTCTTCTCCCTCACAACACTCACCTTCTCCTTCCTCTCTCAAACCCTAAAGAACTTCTCAAGAGCTCTCTCCCTCGGAATCCCTCTCTAACCATGTTCTCCTCTAAAAAATTCACACCTTCAAAATATGACAAGTTTTTCACCTTAAAACGAGCTCCAAATTCCCTGAGATTTCAAAAGTAGCCGTTACTATCGTACAGTACGGTTTCTAATCCTACAGTACGATATGTATAAACAGACTTCATCCTGGTATGAAGTTGTACGAATAGTTCAAAAACATTCATACAGTCCGATTATAAATCGTACGGTACGATCCATAAAAATTATGTTCGTACAGGACGATAGTCGGGACGATCAAACATCATCTCAGTTCATCGTAAGGTACGATTGACATCTTACTGTACAATGAAAAAAAATTGAAGAGATCGTCCGGGACGATCTTCGGGATGATTATAATTCGTCTCTTTTCATCATATGGTATGAATTGGTTCGTACAGTACGATGTTCAAATTATAATTAAGCTCAGATTTCTTGCACTAATCATAGATTTAATTAAGTAAGTATTTAAATAAAATCATACAGTACAAAGATGTTAGTATAGTACGAGCGGCGGAAAATAACTTACTTAAGTTAAACGGCTGCTAGGGTTTTGGCTTTGAACACATCATACAATATGAATGCATTAGTATTGTACGATCTATTAACAGAATCTTCCTACAATGCTCTGATCGTACGGTACGAAATAACATCGTACAGTACGATCTACAGAGAAAGAAAAACACTAAATTTTTCATTTAAAAACTTTCTCCCCCTGTGTGTGTGCATGGTTGCTTAGACTTTTATGCATTTGGTGGCCAGACTCAAGAAAATAAAAATAAAATAAAATCAACAAAATACATTGCGGACTCATAATCCTAATCTACCCATTCTTGAGTCTTCCTGTCATCCTGAGTAGCTTTTGATCTTCCTGAAATGTTAGTACTCACGGACAATAGAAAATAAAATAATATTCAATGAATAGACGATTCAAACGACATTATTTGTCATCATCAAAATCTCAAACTCGGGGTCATGGGTTGCAACAATCTCTCCCTTTTTAATGATGTCAGATAATATTTATTGTAAGCAAGTGTTAAAGGCTTTTTTTTTAAGTTTAATTTAAACATAAGAACAAGGAGAAAAGAAATAAAAGAAGATGCAGTACGAAAGAAAAAAAACATGCATTTAACCATAGAAACAAAATACAATAACCTTCTCCCCCTTTTGACAGCACCGAAAAGAGGAGTACACACTACAAAAAAACAACTACAATACAAAGATAATTTATAGTTGAGGATCCTGATCAGTAGGTGGTGTAGGTGGGTTTGGATGGAAGTACTGAAAGAGAGTGTCAAAGCGCTAATCATTAGCAGTAAAGTGCTCTCCAAACCATTGCATATATGTCTCGTATTGCTGGTGTTATTCTTGAATGTGAGTATCGAGACGAGTCTGAAGTTAGTCGAAGCGTTCGACCCAATCACCGTGAGGGTAAGCAGGTGCAGGTGCTCGAGGTGGTGCATGTCATCGTGGATGTGCTTGAGCTGCAGCCGGGGCATTTTCCCCTTCTTCTTCGTCAAAAATAGGTTCTTCCGTCTCGTGTCCCCGATGAAAAAGAATACGGAAAGAGGCATCCGTATAAAAAACAGGAAGATTGTCAGGTTCACCAGGATAGGTCAATTAATATTTATTTTGTAGAATATATCCTATAAGGTGTCCAAGAGCTATATTTTATTTTCGGTAGGTGGTAGGGAGACGAACGAATGTCATGTGGCGAATGTAGTCAATAATCATATCGGCCTCGTCAAATTTTGTGTTGGTCATGATAAGGTAGGTAGTGACAGATAGGGTCGGGGTCATGTTGACACGGTCACCACCTTTGGGTTTTATGGAGGTACGAAGGGCATAATGAATTATACACGCATTTCTATTTAGTGAAGAAATGAGAGGTTGGTGTTGATAGAATGCGGCATTCCTAAGGAATCGATTAACGTCGCTCCAGTCAAAATCATTTGTAAGAAAAGAACGATCCATAGGCCCTTCAGTAGATAGCCCAATGTATTCGGCAATGTCAGCTTTAGTTATTTCAACATTTTGATGAAAAACAAAAGAGTGGAAAGTGAGGTTGTCGACAGTATAGGTCAGATTGGCTAGGAATTCTAGAAGGAGTTAAGAATTGTAAGGGAAGGCCAGGGTGAGAAGAAATTGGAGGGTGGTGGAAGCAAAGAGGTTCATTACCTCGAAGTTCAGAGCCTCCTGATTTAGCAGTCTAGAGGGTGTGATTTTGCAGGCTTTGAACTGGTGGTATGCATCCTCATTTGAACCAGACATCGTGTAGAGGCTGAGTGCAAGGTAAGAAGGAATCAAGTGGATTGATTAGTGGAGTGCAAGTGAAGATGTCGGCCTACCTACCCAATTTATAGAGTTTTCCACATATTGTACAGTACGATATGGTAATAATTGCTCTAACGGTTTGTAATGGGAAAATGAGGTCAAAACGTACAGTACGATGAATATCATACAGTACGATCAGAGGAATATCGATCGTCCCGAGGAATTCAGGATGACTATTGACCAAACATATCATACTGTACGAACATGTGTATCATACAGTCCGAATTACATTAATATCATACCGAAAGCCTTTATTTCATTCTCATCCATTTGCTGAGGTGGATTGTATAGTACGATGTATGTAAATCATACAGTACCATCTGCAATAATAACGTACCAGCACACTTAAATTCATCCCAATTCATTCGCTTTCGTGGCACGTACAGTATGAAGAGGAGATATCGTACCGTATGATGACCAATAATTAATCGTACAGTACGATGATAGTTATACAAAACGATCAACAAAGATGAAATTTGCCATTTTAGTGTGATCTGTGTAGATTATAGTATACCGTCGATCTGTGAATCGTACAGTACGATATTACAGAGTCAAGGTTGGTGCTTTATATGTAGTGAGTGTGTGATGATCAAGAGCAGACCTATTTTTTTTTGTTTTGTGTTGTTTTTTTTTAATGCTGTTATATCAATGACACGTAATCTAGTCCTCAAGGTGCTAAAGGTGTTAAAAGCTAGAGGTTTTGTGAATATGTTAGTTAATTGATCTTATATAGCGATGTGATGCAATTCTATATCTCCCTTAGCAAGGTGATCTCTAATGAAATGGTGTCTAATGTCTATGTGTTTTGTTCGAGAGTGCTAAATTGAGTTCTTAGATATGCAAATTGTGCTTGTGTTGTCACACATGATTGACATGATTCCTACAGGTTGGCCAAGATCAAGAATTTGTTATTTTAGCCATAGTACTTGTGCAACACAACTTCTTACTGCAATATATTCTGGCTCGGCTATGGAAAGTGCTACTGAGTTTTGCTTCCTACTGGACCAAGAAACTAATGATTCTCCTATGAATTGGCAGGTACCAGAGGATCTTTTTCTATCTATCCTACATCCTACAAAGTTAGAATCTGAGTACCCTAAGATTTCAAAGGAAGTGCTGTGCCTGGGATACCAAATTCCTAAGTTTGGGGTGCCTAGTAGATATCTAAGAATTCTCTGTTGCAAATGTATTTTCATGACTTATGTTTTGATGATTGACAAACACTATTGATTCTCTTGGACTGCCTGTTACTTCTAACTTTTCAGGAATCAAAGATCGGACGAACAAATGAAGCCAGTTCAAGATTACGTTGGTTTAGGGTTGAGTCAGTCTGTACTTTGTTTTTTCTCTTCTTGAGTCTATTTATAATATTCAAAGAGACTGATGTTAAGTAACCCTACACACACACACACTTGAGAGACTTAGAATTTCTATTTTTACTCACATCGGCCAGGACGATATTTTTATCGGCTTGGATGAAATAGTTTAAAACAGAGATTCTATTCGGGATTCTTAATTAAGGCAGCCGTCATTAACAGATCATCCTGGACGATACGTATATCGGCCAGGACGATAAGCTCAAAACAGAAAGAAGTTGCCGCCATAAAAAATTAAGGTATTCTGTAATTATTGGTAATCGGCCAAGATGATCTTGGATCGTCCTGGACGATATTCACTTTTATTCCTTAATTAATCAAACAAATTAAGGAAGTAATTAAGGATGATTGATAAGATCATATTATCCTGGACAATCATAGGATCGGCCAGGATGATCTATTCAAAAACCTTAGTTACTTCTGGATGATAAATATTGGACAGCCTGAATTCTGAGCGATGCTCTGGACGATATTCCTCTGATTTGAACTGATCGGCCGGGATGATCCTGAGATCGGCCGGGACGATCGTGAGATCGGCCTGGACAAGCAAGGCAATTTTAAATCATCCAGTTTGCATTCAAGGCGATTCTCTTACAGATCCTCTAAGATTTGTACTGATCGGCAAGGATGATGCCCATATCGGTCTGGACGATAATATCGGCAACTTGCATTTAATTAGATCCTTTGAAGCTCTTCTATTTAAGAGCTCTTGTTCAACTTTTTGAACAATCTTTTGTTGCTTCCTTGACCTGAGAAGACCTTGAGGAGAGAAAGATAGAGAGAGAGGGAGAGAGGATCTTGTGAGGGGATTCACAACGTTTGCTTCAAGGATCTCTAGAGTTTCTCGTCCATGAAAGGGTCGGTAGAGGTAAGGATTCAATATCTGATTGTGGTTCTCTACCAGCTTCAGGAGGAAGCAAAAGGAGATAGGTTCTCTGTCTTGCCGGGGTGGCAAAAAGAGGTTATTTGTAAAGGCTTCTCCACCTAGCTGTGGGGGCTAAAGGAGAGTCACGATTGTAGTGTAATACTCAGAGGGCGCCTCCGGGGAGTGGACGTAGGTCGAGTCGACCAAACCACTATAAATTTCGGTGTTCTTATTTCTTGCTTCCGCACTTTAAATTTCCGTGCTAATTTTTCTTGTGGTGTGATTTTGGTTTATGAGATTTTTACTTCTTTGTGAAAAGAATTTTTAAAATACCAATTCACCCCCCCCCTCCTCTTGGTTAGCTTGGGCCAGTTCTATAGGGCTTAACATCCCTAACGAACTTTGAAGTGGTATCAGAGCTGGATTCATAAAAAATTAGTTTGAAAATTTTTTGAATTTTTATCCATGGCTAACCTTAGAAATTGTAACACTACGGAAGGGTATTCTATTACCCGACCTCCCTTGTTCGATAACCTACCTTTTGATTTCTGGAAAACCCGCATGTCAATCACCAGCTTCAGGAGGAAGCCAAAAGGGAGATAGGTTCCTTTCTTCTTCCAGGGTGGCAAAAAAGTGGTTCTTGTAAACGCTTCTCCGCCTAGCTGTGGGCTAATAGAGAGTCACGATTGTTAAGTCAATAACTCGGAGGGCGCCTCCGGGGAGTGGACGTAGGTCGAAGTCGACCGAAACACATATATTTGTTCTTATTTCTTGCTTCCACACTTTAATTTCTGCGCTATTCTTGTGGTGTGATTTTTGAGAATTTTTACTTCTTGTGAAAAGAATTTTTAAATACCAATTCACCCCCCCCCCTCTTGTTAGCTTGGTCCAGTTCTATAGGCTTAAACATCCTATAAGAACTCTTCTCTTGACAGTAGTTAAGTGAGACTCTTTAGGACAGCCTGAAAATGGGCAAAGAGTCACATACTAAGCATTATGTCCGGTTTCTACTGCAGTCAAGTAAAGAAGGGACCCAATCATTCTCTAACTTTTCTGATCTATTG
>NW_021319423.1:22513-60143 GCF_001605985.2 Dendrobium catenatum
TATTTTACAATCTACTGATTATAGCATGGATGCTTATTAAAAAGGTTATCTCACCTTCCTGCAGTGAATTAATGGTGTTAAAACTGAAATTTCTTTGTAGCTGATGGACTTTTGATGAAAGAGATTTAGCTCAATTAAATGCAAAATGTTTGAAACTATTTTTTCTGTGCGTTTAAAATATGAGGATTACATGCGTGTCCTCCACTTGCAAAACTGGTAAAGAAATTTGGGATAAATTGTGTATCACTTATGAAGGCACTCATGAAGTTAAACAATCTCAGTTGAACATTCTCTTTCATGACTACGAACTTTTATTATTAACCTCATGAATCAAATTTTGACATGTATACTAGGTTTACTCAGATAGTTACTTCACTACATGCAACTAGGAAGAGAACTTCAAACTTTAAAAAAGTGAATAAGATTTTGAGATGCTTGCCTTTGTCATATGATGCTAAAATCACTGCAATCACTGATCTAAGGTTTGAACACTATTCTATTGATAACTTACTGGCTCACTCATTGCTTACGAGTAAGGGGTGAATCAAAGAAATCTTGATGCAGGTGAGAAGAAGGAGAAAATAATTGCACTGAAGGCACACAAATCAGATTCTGAAACTTTCGGGTCTGAAAGCGATGGAGTTGCCTTCATCACAAGGTAATTCAAAAGTTTTCTAAAGGAAGAAGCAAAAGAGCATCATTCGAGAAATAAGGATAGGATCATAAATATTCTAAAACGGATCTATCTTATGTCCGTATTATGTCTATGAAGTTGTCAAGGAGAAGCCTAGACAATGCCTGAAAACTAATTGCCCTTAACAACTCTAAAGATCAACAAAAGCAACGGCATTCAAGGGTGTATTGGAAAAACCAAAGCTAAGGAAGCGACAGGATGCATGAGAAAACAAATAAGTCATTTAATACGTGCGGAGATTTTCCTCGCAATCTAAAACGAACATCCTGAGTGTATGTGAGAACGAAAGCATTAGACATTCAATGAATGAATGTTTGTAGCCCCTGATGGGGCCTTGACGATTTATTTTTTGGTAATACAAGCACAGAGAGTATGTGAACACGTTGACCATAACGAGTAAACTGTCTATGTAATAGTTCTAGAAAAAAATTTCAATGCCTCCGCAATACTCAAAGCCGACATATTGATAAGATTAACAACAGGCTAGCGTGAAAATTAAATTTTATAACTTTTTAATCAATATATTATTATAAAGAAGACAATGAAATACCCTTTTGACTTAATGACCAATCAATTCCCCACTTAGTTATTTTCTAAAATCATATGGACCTTTTGACTTGATGAAATTAATAGTAAATCTTTATAGAGATAAAGAATCATTGGTGACGTGTTGAGTTGTGTAAAAAAGCAATAACGAATGCATGTAAATAAATTCCGTGTCTACAACCCCAAAAACCATCATACCCTTGAATTTAGATATTAAAATAAATACTAAAGGATGGAGCACCAAAAAAAATTGATGGATTAGACAATGAGGTCTTAAAAGCCTATCTAATTTGAAGATTTCAAAATAAATATAAAAACATGTAAGAAAACAAGGAGATGACATTTTACTTTTTGCATCAATTGCGAGAAAATTCGCGGAGGAAGCAAAGGAGTTCTTATTAATAAGCTCAAACTTACTTACGAAAATCTCCTTTTTTCTTGGAGTTTAGATGAACATAATTCATTGTGCCCTAGACATAAAGGACGTCCATCGCGACACCTTGCATAGTTTATCCATAGTACACATTTGTTATGGAGACCTAAAGGCGCATGATCCATCAGAAAATATAACCAACACATCCGCATTGCATTCTAACTTCTTTCATTAATGCAAGTGAATCCGCAACTTCTTGGGTCCTAAATCTACATTTGGTAATTTTTACAGGAGGGATCTCACCAAAAGCGCTCCGCTAACGAAAGTATGTATCAAAAAATTGTAACCCTGCGACAGTAGTGGATTGTCGTCTGACATATGATTGGTTGCCTGCTCTAAAAACCAGACCTTTTTGTTGTGTTACTAGAAGTCAGATCTGGCAGGCAAGGTTACTCTTGGGCATGACGAGGAGACACACACTATAGTTAAGATGATCTTACATCTATGTGATTTCAGATTTTTGTGTGAGGCATGATATTAATACTTGTTATGTGATCCTCTTATTCTAATGAGAGAAATGAGCATAGTGATTCCGCTTTATCTCACTAAAAACAAGATGAGTAGAGAGTTTGAGATGAGCTTTTATGGGAGTAGTCAATTACCTACTTTTTAGAGAACAGATTTAGCAACTAAAAAAAATTGAGAGGTATGACCGTTTAATCAATAACATAATATAGAGCATAAAAGGATATTTTTGTATAATATGAGATGTAGAAAGACCAGTCTCCAATTACCACTTATCTCCTATCGACTTCCTCAGATGCCCTCCAAATTGGATCCAGCACCCTATTATGGTTGGATAAGTTGTTGATCAATAAGAGAAATAATTAGAAATGGCTGATGATTGGAATACTTTACTTTACTTGATTAGGTCAAAAGTGAACGGTGATTATACTCATAGTTAAGTGTATGCCTTTGTTGCTAGATTTCACCAAGCTGACCCTCATAGAAGTCCCACCCTCAACTCGCAGTAGAGAATATACTTGATAAACACATAGTAGGAGCTAACTAACTAGATCCGACGAAAATAAATTAGAAAGGATTTTGAAAGATGCTTTTTAAGCCGATTTCTGTGGCTTACGCAGACACAAAAATAGACATAGCGCCTTTAAGAGGATATAATGGAATTTTCCTTGTACTCCAATACCTGCAGAATTTCCCCAGAATAGAAATCAAAGGTGTTATAGAAAAAGCATAACTTTTGTGACTAACTAACTTCAGTTGCATATGACCCAAATCTTTAAAGGAAAACCCTATCCTAACCATTGTTGCATCCGAGACTATAGGAACAAAATTTTGAGCTATTTATGGCACCCTGCAAGCTTTCATAAAAGAGGATGCGAAGTGACTAAGGGAGACATTAAGTTACACCACTGCTGACAAATGCAAATCAACTGGGGCTAACATCTTTACTAAACCAGTGGCCTCGACACCTTTCAGTTCTTTAAGGACTTAGAGTTGGAGTTCATAAATGAACCTACATGCACAAATGAAAAATCTTGATCAATTTAACAGCCTTACTTTCTTTCCTTTTGTGTTTTCTTTGATAATGCATCTTAGTGAAGGTTTGTGTGTTATATTACATGCTTTATGTGGTGTAAATTAAAAAAAGAAAAAAAACAAAAGAAAACTTTGTTTTTCAAAAATTCATTGCTGAAAAAGATATTTCGATATTAGCCTCCGTATCCTTGTTTTTGAAATAATTTGTAAGATGAAATGTGGTTTTTCATCTCTTATCTGTTAATGGTAAAAGACCATTATTTTGTGATTGTTGTCTCTTTTCTACTAAATCGCGTGATGTGTTAGTTGCATAGTTGAATTCTTTTTCTCTGTAAATCAAGAGTATCCTCTAATTATACTAGAAAATTAGAGATTATGTATGTGAATATTAAGATTCTTCCTCTCTTAAGCTGCTTAAGTGCAAAATCTATACTTGCTAATTATAAGGGTATAAATTGATTAACAAAGAAAAATATATATTGTCACCATTCAATGGATCTCCCCTCTGAATTAGAGCTCTTGTCTTTTGATTATTAATGTGGCTGTTTGTATGTTAGAATTCTTCCTAAAGTTATAGTATGTTAGAGAGAAGCTCTCTATTTCTAAACTTAATATCAAATGTATGATTTTTATATCACTATGAAACTATATGAATGTTATAAGTCCTAAGAGATTATAAAAGTGGAATGTAAGACTTAGTCAATAAAAAATTAAAAAAATAATAGAAAAATTTTTTGTAGCCTACCCATATTAGACCATATAAAAGAAGCAGCCCAACTCAAGATGCTCCACAATTTATCAAGAAAATATTATAAAAGATGTGCAAAGCGCGACTCAATGTGACAAGAGCATAAAATGACCCAACTCAAAAGCAAGCTCTAATTTCTCTTTTTGAAAATCTTTTTAGAACTTGAGGAAGTTTGGATTCTCAAAGGCTACTATTGTGATTATTACCTATGCGATCGTGACGCATTTAACTCCTTGGTTCTTATTTGTATAAAATATATTTTTCTTAGAACCAATATATGGATGATTCTTATTTCTCATATCCAATTAATTCTTGAGTTAGGACATTGATTTCAAGAAGAACGATTTCCCGTAAGAATAACCTCGTCCTGATGACTAGGCTAAATATCAATATTAGCCGATATTTTACTCTTGGATTGGTTAGAGAATTAATTAACTAACTTAATCCCACAAGATTTTTTCAATCAATCATTGACGAATACTACATCAATTTTTCATGCCTTGTAAAAAGAAATAAAAAGATTGGATTGCTGTTGATGTTTTTTTCCTCCTCCTTTTTGATATGTCAAAAACGGAAGAAGAGTTTATGAGTGTTTTATACTTATCCTATCCCGGTAATTCTTCTGTTGATTTATCTCGTAGTGTTTTGCATATGACAAAAAGGGGGAATGTTGCATAATCTATTTTCATTGAGCTTTGTTTTTGTGAATTGAACAAAAATCATTAATTCCTTCGACTGCCTTTACTTCTACTTTTTAGAATCACAGATCGGTCGAACACAAACAAGACCAGGTTTCAATCGGATTAGTTTAGGATTGGTGAGTCAAGCTCTCTTACTTTATTTTTATCTTTACTTGAGTCTATTGTAATAATTCAAGAAATTGATGCTAATTAAACCTATCACACACACACTTGTAAACTTAGCCCAATTGTCTATTTTTTATCACATATCGGCCAGATCGATATTTTATTCGCTACTGAATTGCGCTAGAGTTATAAGAATAGTATTTATTTCGTGATTCTAATTAAGCATCTCTTCAATTGCAAATCGTTCCTGATACGATAAGACTCACATATAGTAGAAAGAAGTGCCGCCATCCCCAAAAGATCTAATCTTTGTATATTTTGGTTAATATGGCCGGGGACGATCTTGGATCGCGCTCGGATATTTACATCGAGATTATACTTATATTAATCAGATAAATCAAGGAAGTAGATTAAGAGATAGATTGATATGATATATCATCCTTTGAAGATACGCTAGGATCGGCCAGGTATGATCTATGCTCCTAAAATCCTCCCATTAGTTACATCGAACGATAATATATCGGAACAGCTTGAATATTCAGGCGATGCATGTGACGATTAAGTTCACTATCTGATTTGAACTGAGCTAGTTCAAGGTCCTGGGATGATCGTGAGAGATGACTCCTTGGACGATTAAGCCATAATTTTAAATCGTCCAGTTATGCATTTAGGGTGGATAGTCTGGCTGATCTCTAAGACTTGTACTGATTGGCCTGAAAGATACAATATCGGACTGGACGATATGTCGGCAACTTGACATTAAATAGATCTCCTTGAAAGCTCTTCTATTTTAAGACTCTTGTTCAATGTTTGATCAACTCTTTTCTACTTCCTTGACCTGAGCAGCATAAGGAGAGAAGAGAGGGAGAGAGAGGGAGAGAGGATTCTGTGGGGAGCTTAATGAGGGGATTCACAAGGGTTGCATTCAAAGGATCGCCTCTGAGGCGGTCTCTATCTTCGTATAGAGTTTCTTCCGTCCGCTGGAAGAGGAGCGGTATGAGGATTAAGGGATTTTAGGCATACTGTAAATTATCGGTTACTCCTACCCAGCTTCAGGAGGAAGACAAAGGAGAATAGGGTTCTACTTTCTTGCTCGACTCACAGGGCGTGGCAAACAAAGGTTCTTTGTAAAACGCTTCTCCGCCTAGACATGTGAGGGGCTATGAAGTACGAGGCCTAGTCACAATCTCTGAGTAATGAAATCCTTATTTAACCGTCAAATACTTCGGAGGGGCGACTCCGGGATGGACGTAGGTCTGAGTCGACCGAACCTACTATATCATTTTTTGTACTTCTATTTCTTGCTTCCACACTTTAAATTTCTGCCTTATTTTCTTGTGTGTGATTTTGGTTTATTGAGATTTTACTTCTTTTGGAAAAGAATTTATTAAAATACCATCACCCCCCCCTCTTGGTTAGCTTGCGTCAATTCTATAGCTTAACATCCTAACGAACTTTCTTTCTCTTGACAGTAGTTAAGTGAGACTCTTTAGGATCAGCCTGAAAATGGCGAGACATAGTAGCACCTCAACCTAAGCATTTATTGTACCGGTCTTAACTTAGGCAGTCATAGTAAAAAAGGGGACACCCAATCAATTTCCTCTATAGTTTTTCTGATGCTATTGATTTTCTTCACAAGGATCTTTGCTAATAATTGATTGTTGACGCCTCAATTGGAGTGAATTTCATATGGGGCTTAAGCACTATCCTATTTCAATATTTTTCAAGATATCCTTAATGTACGTTTGTATTTGGCTAACCGAATATGAATTCCGAATTATCCATTGTTTACACTAGAGCAAGAAAGTAATATTTAGTTTCTTCACATCATGAATCTCATTTTCAATACTCTATTACTCATTATTTTAAAATTAATATCACATAACAATTAGTTTATCTGGAAAGAAGGGCTCCAATATTATATGAGAGTTGTCTCATTAACAACTACTCATGTGAACAAATTCTGAAGACGAAAGAGTAGATTTTCTTCTTTGACCTTTTTTGTTATAAAGAGGTGTTGTAGTGCTTACACTTACCCTTATCTCAAAATCCATCTACTCATCCAATAAGAATTGAGGCTGAAGATCGTTTCGTACCATGCTCTAGGTGCATTGTGCGTTTAATCCATAAAGTGCGTTGTATCCTCTAATTTGAATAAACGAATGGTGGGAAATAGTTGTGAACTTTCAAATACCAGTGACATTGCTCACATAGACTAATCTTACCTTCAAATATTATGTATCCCATGAATGTATCAGGAAATGCACTCTTTACAATCCTCATTTTAAATTTATATAATCTTAAAGTTGTGTCTTATGAAGCAATGCCCAAAGCTAAAAGCAGCATCTTAAATATGGCTGTCACGAGTTAAGCCCTATGCGAATAGGCAAAAGTGTTGTGGTTTCAAAGTTTCTCATTAACTACAAATTTGAGTCACCTAAAAGTTTTGGAGGGACCTACGTTAGTCTAGGCTTTATTTATAAACACTTTGTATTGTGTGTCTCCATAAGTAATCATCATGTATAGTTTCTGGACGGAAGCCGCATTTAATAATCGTACCTCAACAAAGGAATGTGAATGGGATCTACACTGGATGGTTCTTTTAGTGTCTACATTGACTAACTCCCAAACATCTATCTCTGAGTGAAAATTGGTTCTTGCTCATTCTGTGCATTGCTAAATATATCCAATTTTCCACTAGGATCTTTATCTAATTGGATTGTTGAACTCATTGGGGTGTTCATGGGTTTTGCACTATCCATTTCATATTTCTTTAAAATATCCTTAATATACTTTGATTGGCTAAGAAAGGTTCCATTATCCATTTGTTTTATACTAAAGCCAATAAAGTAATTAAGTTCTCCCATCATGCTCATTTCAAACTCATTACTCATTATTTTTGAAAATTCATCGCACAACATTTTATCTGAAGACCCAAATAAAATGTCAACCATGTATATCTAAAGAATGAGAATTTCTTCTTTGACCTTTTGTAAAAAGAGTGTAGTGTCTACACTACCCTTTTCAAATCCTCTATCCAATAGGAATGAGCTAAGTCTTTCGTACCATGCTCTAGGTGCTTGCTTTAATCCATAAAGTGCTTTCTTTAATTTGAATACATGGTTTGGAAATTGTGAACTTTCAAATCCAGGACATTGCTCAACATAGACATCTTCCTTAATTATCCCATTTAGAAATGCACTCTTTACATCCATTTGATATAACTTAAAGTTCTTGAAGCAAGCAAAAGCTAAGAGCACTCTTATGGCTTCTAGCCTAGCAATAGGGGCAAAGGTTTCTTCAAAGTCTATTAACTCAATTTGGTTGTACCCATTAGCTACTAGTCTGGCTTTATTCCTTATTATTGTTCCTGAATCATTCATCTTATTCTTGACGACCCATTTTGTTCCAACAACACTTTGTTCTTTAGGTCTCTTGACTAACTCCCAAACATCATTCCTGGTGAATTGGTTCTGCTCTTCTTGCATTGCTAGAATCCAAAATTCATCTCCTAAGGTTTGATCTATATTTGTAGGTTCTATCATAGAGATGAATGCTGAATGACTAACCTCCTTCCTAAGTCCATGCCTAGTTCTTACACCTTCTGAAGGGTCTCCTAAAATTAACTCTTTAGGATGACTAGAATAATATCTTCATTCTCTAGGCAAATCTTCCTGAGATTCTACCCTTTCTCTTAAGGTCATAGTCTCTACTCCTTGAATTGCCTCTATCTCATCATCTTTAATTTTATATTCAGAGGGCTTATCTGATTCATCAAATACTACATGGGTGGACTCTTCTACTACAAGGGTTCTCTTACTAAAAATTTTATAGGCCTTACCTACAGATGAATAACCTAAGAAGACACCCTCATCAGACTTTGGATCGAACTTTCCTAAGGTATGTTTACCATTATTCAAGATGAAACATTTGCACCCAAAGACATGTAAGTGTGAGAGGTTTGGTGTCCTACCCTTATGGAGTTCATAAGAAGTCTTGTTCAACTTAGATCTAATGTTTACCCTATTTAAAACATAACTTGTTGTGTTGACTGCTTCTGCCCAAAAGTATCTAGGAAGGGTGTACTCTGCTAACATTGCCCTAGCAACTTCTACCAATGTTATATTCTTCCTTTCTGCTATACCATTTTGCTGAGGTGTTCTAGGGGCTGAGAAATTATGTTCTAATCCTAGCTCTTAATAGAAAGATTAAAATCTATCATTTTGAAAATCTCCACCATGATCGCTATGAATTGTTGAGATTTCACAACCCTAGATTCCTCAAAAGACTAATTTTTATGTGCTAAGAATCTTACCCAAGTGAGTCTAGTGAAGTCATCTACAATCACAAATCCATAATTTTTCCCACCTAGGCTGGCTGTACTAACGGGTCCAAATAAGTCCATGTGTAGGATTTCTAGTAGCCTAGCGGTGATCACATTTCTAATTGAGTGAAAGGATGATTTGACTTATTTTCCTAGTTGGCAAGCATCATATAAATGGTCCTTTGTGAAATCTAACTTAGGTACGCCTCTAACTAGGTTTTTCTGAGTGATGTTTCTTAGAGTTTTCATACTAGCATGACATAGTCTCCAATGCCATAGCCACTAGTCATAAACTATTGTTTTCAAATAAAATGAGTTTGAACTATCAATGCAATCAAGCTCTAACATGTAAATATTGTTCATTCGTTTTCCTTCTAAAACTAATTTATCATTTAAACTAATTAGACATTTATCAGATAGAAATTTAATATCAAAACCTTTGTCACACAATTGACTAATGCTAAGTAAGTGAGCTTCAAACCATCAACTAGTAAGAAATTTTCAATTAAAAAATTTTTAGCATTACCAATAATACTTGAGCCTATCACCTTCCTGGTAGTGTTGTCTCCCAACGTTATTTTGCTTCCAGTTTTGGTCTCCAGTAGGATGAACTTCCTCATATCTCCAGTCATGTGTAGCGAGCAGCCACTATCCAGGTATCACATGCTCTCACTAGGTCTTTTGTGAGAGCACCCCTCATCTTGATCCTATTGATCAAGATTATCATTATCCATAAGACACAAATTTGTTACCTCCTCATCTGCTTCTTCTTCTGACGATTCTGAGGTAGAGTCGGTCCAAAAAGATTTTTGTGTCTTTATCTTTCCTTTCTTGTATTTTGCCTTGTCATGTCCTTTTTCCTTAGCTAGTTGACTCTTCAGATTGGGGCAATCGGCTCAAAGGTGACCTGACTTCTTGTATTCAAAATAGATTATATTAGATAAAACCTTATTGGACCTTGAACTCATACCTTTATTCCAGCTTCTATTTTCTCTTCAGGAAATTTTTGAACTGTCGGGTCATCAGTGTTATCTCATCCTCTTCCTCCCCTGCAGAGCTTTCACTTTCTGAGTTGTTAGCTTTTAATGCAACTGTTCGCTCCTTGTTCTTTTTACTTGCATCACTTTATCTCTGACTCACTCCTTGCTCGTATGAAATAAGTGACCCAAGGATATTATCAATAGAGTAAACGTCAAGGTCTTTAGATTCAGTGATAGTAGTTATCTTTGTATCATAGGAACTAGGTAAACATCTACAAATTTTATTTACTTTCTAAGAATTTCAAATCTCTCTACCTAATGCATGCAAGGATGTCACGATTTGGGTGAACCTAGTGTACATGTCAAATATTGTTTTGCTAGATTTGATGTGGAAGAGTTCATAATCGTGCAGTAAAATGTTAAGCCTAGACTATTTTACTTCATTTGTTCCTTCATATGTAATGCACAGTCTATCCCAAATCTCTTTACCAGTGGCATAGGTAGATACTCTCATATAATTCTCAGACTTCAATGCATAGAAAAAACAATTTAAACATTTGGCAATCAGTTGGGCTAAATCCCTATCCTCATTGCTCCATTCATTAAAAGGTATAGGAGTTTTCAATCCATTAACAGTTTTAAACGGTTCAACATATCTAGCATTCACTAACATCCACATGCGGTAATCAATAGATTGTAAAAAAGTAGACATTCTAATTTTTCAGAAATCAAACGGAATGTTATCAAAGAGTGGTGGACGGGTTATTGAATAACCCACCGCAGTGTTACGATTACCAAAATGCGTCATGATCATTTTTTCAAGGTTTTTTAAAACATTATTTTTGAAAACAGGCTCTGATACAAAATTGAAATTACTAGATGGACAAGAGGGAGGATGACTTGTGAAAACTTTTTGATAATAGTTAAAACCTAAGTAGGAGTTCTAATATTTTTTATGTTTTAAAATTTTAACATGAAAATTTAAACAAATTTTTTTTCACAAATTTTCCCAAGCAAATATTGAAAAATAAAATGTACGCAATAATAAAAGACAATAAGAAAAAAGCACACCGAGATTTTTATAGTTGTTTGGTCAAACCATGACCTACGTCCACTCCCCAGAGTTCTCCGCTCTAGGAGAAGGCAGAGTACCTTCTCGTTTTTCTCTCTCCTGGCGGTGGCAGAGAACCTTCTCGTTTTTCTCCATCCTGGAGAAGGCAGAGTACCTCGAGATCACAGATGTAGAAGATCCTTTCCCCTTGGAGATCCTCCCACAAATTCTTCTAGGGCAACAGGAGGAGCAAGATGCAGCAATTTCAGAGCAACCGTGTAATCTCCCTCACACCTCTTCTCCCTCACAACGCTCACCTTCTCCTTCCTCTCTCAAACCCTAAAGAACTTCTCAAGAGCTCTCTCCCTCGGAATCCCTCTCTAACCACGTTCTCATCTCTAATTCATACCCTAAAACTATGATAAGTTTTTCACCTCAAAACGGGCTCAAAAATCCCTGAGATTTCAAAAGTAGTCGTTACTATCCTACAGTACGGTTTCTAATCATACAGTACGATATGTATAAACAGACTTCTTCCTATTTCGAAGTGGTATGAATAGTTCAAAAACATTCGTACTATCTTATTATAAGTCGTACGGTATGATCCATAACAATTCTGTTCGTACAGGACGATAGTTAGGACGATAAAACATTGTCTCTATTCATCATAAGGTACAATTGACATCGTACCGTATGAAGAGACAAAATTGAAGAGATCTCTCGGGTCGATCTTTGGGACTATTATAATTCATTACTATTCATCGTATGGTACAAATTGGTTCATACAGTACGATGTTCAAATTATAATTAAGTCCAGATTTCTTGCACTAATCACAGATTAAATTAAGTAAGTATTTAAACAAAATCATACAGTACGAATATGTTCGTACAGTATGAATACATTCGTACGGTATGATCTATTCATAGGATCATCCTACAAAGCTCTGATCATACGGTACGAAATAACATCGTACAGTACGATCTACAGAGAAAGAAAAACTCTAATTTTTTCATTTAAAAACACTCTCCCCCTGTGTGTGTGCATGGTTTCTCATACTTTTATGCATTTTGTGGCCAGACTCAAGAAAAAAAAAAATTGACAAAATATATTGCAGACTCATACTCCCAATCTACCCATTCTTGAGTCTTCCTGTCGTCCTGAGTAGCTTTTGATCTTCCTGAAATTTTAGTACTCATAAACAATAGCAAATAAAATAATATTCAATGAATAGATGATTCAAACGACATTATTTGTGATCATCAAAATCTCAAACTCGGGGCCATGGGTTGCAACAATACTAACCAACCTTCTAGGTTATTTAAATATTTGGTATCCCCATCACCCTAGAAGATTTAAAATGGGAATTAGTAGACCTCATATCCATTATGTTTCTATGGTCTTACTTTGTTTTTTGCTTTATAGTTTGTAATACCTCTTAATTTTAATGCTATATGCATATCTTCAAAAAAAAAAAAAAAACATGCTTTATTCTTTTCTCTTTTTAAGCACTTGCATGTGTAGGATACATACACCACTTAGCCTAGGAACTCCTAGATTTAAGGACTTGAGTGTGATATGTTTGTGTATTTGCATATGTGATGTAAAAGGTTAGTAATATTGATTTTATCCTATATGACTTAGTTATATCATTAAGGATAATAATTACGAATTTGTGTAGAGAACCTAGAAAATTGAAAAAATTAGGGTACATGTCCCCTTAACTTAAATTTTTTATTAAATAAACATAGTGACATTACCCTGTCGTAGAAATTATCCCACTAATTATAGAAGTCATTAGGCCTCCTAATTAATGTACTTAAGTTTAAGCCCATAATTAATCTTCTTGACTTCTAAATTTCTAATAAACCAAGATTAACTACAAAAAATGCAGAAAATATCTCTAACTGGCCATAATTCAATCCTTGATTATTGAAAATTGAAGACACTTTAATTTGACACCAAATTCAACCGTAATTTAATTTTAAGTGAAAATCAATATTTAGTTAATTTAATTAATTAAAAATAATTAAAAATCCTAAAAATTCCAGAACATTTGCTGATGCCTCCTTAAATCATTTTTTATCTTTGGAGGTTATTTCAAGGAGTTGGAACTTATTTGGATTCAAATCTTTAAAAGGGCTCTTTAATTGAAATAATTAAAAAAATCAATTAAAAACCAAATTTCCAAAATTCATAACTAATTATAAAAAATTCTAAATAAGTCAAACTCAAAGGCTAATGATTCAAATTAAAATCTAATATTTTCTAAGAATGTGAAACTCCCAAAATCTAGTCAAAGTCAAAAAATAGACCCTTTGGTCAAACCTGAGTAAAAATATAGGCTTAAACTTCTAAAATTCATAACTTTTCAAAGAGAACTCTTAATTGAGGGTGCTAACAGTCTAACTACTCATCATAAGGTCAAATATTTGTAAAATTTTGAAACCTTAAAAACCCACTTTAATTTGAAAAGTCAACTTTTAACACCTTAATTAGCACATTAAAATTAATTCAATAATTCATTAAATTTCTAGAATTTCTTAATTTGATTAATAAAACATTCAACCGACTTCTTAAAATAAGCCATTAACTAAATTATTTAATATTAGACCAACTTTAATCCTAACCAACTAAATTAACTTAATCAACCCTAATTGTTACTGGGTAACTCAAGCCTACGAGGTTATTAGCTTAGCCCTAAAGAAGGTGAAATAAACTTCACAGCCTAGGTGTGAAATAAAGGTAGTAATCAGTTAACCTTTAAAATATATTTAAATTAATTTTTAATACATTAATATTAGAACTCCAACATAAAACTCCTCTTAAGACTTGACGAATTCAAACTTTAGACAACTTCAACTAACTATCAAGCCTAGGATCTACCCCAGCTACACGACCTTCTACACACACATTAGATAATTTGCTAGGACAACCGAATCTAGAACTAGGCTAGGTCAGTGTTTACTTTTTTACTAAGTGGCAGATTTTTTATGATTTTATTGCATGTTGTCGTTGATTATATATAGTGTGTTTGCTTACATTACTTCACTCTGTGGAAGATTGATGTGTATGGAAATTATATTATCCTTAGGATAAGAGCGATCTACATGTTATCTAAGTTTTTTGTAGGTGGCCACGCTCATGTAGGGCAATAAAAGGGGCCTGAATAATAAAAAATAATTATAAATATTCTTGCTATAGGTGCTTCAACTTCTAAGCCCCCAAGTAATAAAAAGAGCATGGTCAATGTGTTTATTTATTTTTCTTCATATATATACAACTGCTTGGGATGTATTTTGATTTATTAAATGCCTAAGATAACCATGCAGGAGAGTTTAGAATTTTTTATTAATCTTATATATGTAATTTATTTGAAATGTTAAGAGTTGTGAAAGATGAACTTTCAGTCAGGATACATAGATCTAAAGGTTGGATTTCGAAGAAAAAAGGATACCCCTTAGGGGGATAGTCCTTTTCTATTTGGAAGTCCAAATTTGGATCATCTTTTTCTTACCCAAAGAGGAAAGGGTGGCCTTCCCCTTAAAGAAAGAGCTCTCTTTTCTCTTTAGGTAGCCTACTATGAAGGATCTAAGGAGCCTAATGGAAAGAAAGACTAAAGAATTGAAAATGAAGACTACCTACTTAAAGTGACTTGGGTCTTTATTAGGACTAGAATTCGGGTTGTTGTCATTGGTGCCCGACCACTTTACATTCTACAAACCCTGAGTTGTAATAAGCAAGGTAGTTTACCTATAGACATTTATCAGTTAATTTAATTATATCTGAAGTGTTAATGTGATTGCGTATAGAATTACATGCTTTTCTTAGTTTTTTAGCATTTATGTGCCACTTTTTATTTTATCCTGGATACATGAGGCTCGTGAGGTTGTGAAAGTTTTATACTCATAATTAAATTTTTAAAATTTTAGGAGATAAATAACATAGAAAGATAATGAATCAAGGGAATTAGGTGGAGATTGCCCCGGGAGTCGCATGCATATTACTACACTTCTTCTTTCCTTGATTTAGTTACTTCCTCACCTAAAGGTAGGGTCCGAATAATTTGACTTATGATGATGAGTTGCCAGACCTGAGGAAGCCTAGTGTTCTAAAAAACTATTTTTAAGCCTTTTTAAAATTTTAAGCATTCATGATTTGGATATGTCGTCTAGCATGCATTGTATTAAAAATATATTTAAAGGAGTCTATATTTTGAATGCATCAGTATCTAGCATTTTCACACAACATAAGTCTTAGGGGCCACTTTGGACAATCTCTAGATGTCAGCTCGAGTTCTCCAAAACTTTAATAAAAATTTCCCTACCACTCTTTCATAAAAAAGACTAGACTCATATATTTAAAATCAACTAGGTAGTTAGCTAGCTCCCCAATCCAGGCCAAGGTAAGTCTAGACTCAGCACTGCATTAGTTAGGTTCGGAGTACTATGGTTCAGTGTCCAAATTTATATTTTGGATCTGGGGCAGATCTTGGATCATAAGACCCCATCCTCAAAAAATATAAAACTAAATTTCTAATAAACCATTCAAATCAAACTAAATATTTTTTTAATCCAAAATGTAAAGCCCAACAGTTAGCTTAAGTTGGGATACTTCCGGATGGTTCTGAAATTCGAAAGTGTCCTCTACTCTTCTTCCCTTGAATCCATTAATAAATGCTCAATTTTGATCCATTCACTTTTGAAATTACAAAATTCACCTCCTTTCTTATCACTCTTAGAAAATCTTATACAAAATTTCATCACTATTTTAATCGAGAGTTTTCATAGGAGACTCTGTCTTCTTATGATGTAATTAACTATGAGGGCTTGAGCTCGTAGGAGATTTAGAACTCACATTAAATTTCAAAATAATTTTTTTAAAACTCACTTGATATTTCTTGTGGGAAATCTAGTTCATAATGATCATTATTATTATATTCATATGATTGCTAATAGTGATATTCTCTTTCTCCGAAGAGGATTATCAAGTATTAATAGCAATTTGGAAATGAAATTAATGATCTTCTTCACTTAATTATTATGGTCCTATTTTAGTTTGAACCCCATCTTGATCCTCTCGGGGTCATATGAGGTTCTCCCATAAATCAGATAATGATAGCCTCAAGAAAATTTATAATCCTAAATCTAAACCCGTTAGGAGATTTTATATTTGCCTTTTGAGGCAATATATCATTTCAAATACTTTGTTTGATCTTAGAATTAAAATCAAAGCTTAATCTAAAATTTACCAAAAAAAAATTTCAAAACTCAAATTAGTATTGTTTGGAAAAATTCAATCAACGATGATCGCAATCGTCATGCACGAATAATTATCAAATAGTGGTATCTTCTCCCCAATACCAGACATATCATTTATTCATAAGGTTTTAGGCATGAGATCAATAAAAATCTACTTAGAATATCATGGTTAGAAATAAGATCAAACTCCTTTTTGACCTTTCGAGGTCATATGTGGTTCTATCTTTGATCTAGTTATGTATTATGTCCAAAGTAGGATCTATAATTTAGATTCAAAACCCCAATTTGAAATTTTATCTCCACTTCTTTGAAACGTAGGTATGACTTTTAAATGGGACGCTTTTGAGCTCAAAAATGAATGAAAAATTTCGATTTTTAAATTTCCATATAAAATTAACCTTTTTCAAAACCTATTTTTTTCAAAATTCCACCAAAAAAAAAATGGCATGCCTTTGGTGGACTTCATCTCTCTCTCTTCTGATCTTTAATAGTGGAAAATTTGTATTCATCGATAGTTTTAAAAGCTACCCAATTTCTGTTAAAGCTGTGGTCCCTCTACCCATTCTCTCTTGATTGAGAGTTGCTAATTATCTAAAATAAAAGAGACATTTATAAAGAGAGGTTGAAACTCCAATTATATACAAATATATTATATAGTATTATATATTCATTCAATTTTTGGCTCTTCACCTAGGATAATTGCTAGGGCAATAGTGCTCAAATCAGATTTTTGAATCTCTCGTTCTACAGTTCTCATGAAACTTGTATATATCTGACTAATATATATTATGCATAATAAGTCCTAAATTTAATAAGGAGCCCTAAGATCTCGCTCTACCAAGACTCAATGTTGTAAACTCACTATTAAGCTTCTAACTCACACTGTCCCCTTGACATTTTGAAGTGGAGAGAGAGTGTGACCACAATTCTCCTTGCTTTTTCTAACATTCCATAAGCCTTCAGGCAAGATGAAACTCTGCCCCGTTTGCATTTAGGATTTAGTGAAGAAGAGTTTGTTTTAATTTTAAAATCAAAATACTTTCAAATTTCTAATCCCTTGTACCACACGATGCTACCCATAACATCCCCTTATGGGCTAGGCATGTCATGAATCAATTCTCGCTATCCTATATTATTATATGTCGGGTGGTAGTTCCTACAACTCGGCATATATCATAGAATTGAGATTTTGTTATGATTTTTAATTCTCTAAAACAAAATTTTCTTTCAAAAATATCTAGTTCTAATTTACTTCTTAAATTCCAGAAACTTAAAATCAAACATCAATGGCGATCAAACTAAATTTCTCTTTTGATCGAGAGCTGTCCTCTCAAGTGACTGAGCTGGGAAGTAGTATACTATTTTGAATGGGCTTTAGCACCCTCAAGCTGTCAATGGATGGTCATAAAATCATTGAGTTGAATGCTAGGAAGGAAGTTCCCCCCCATAGTGGAAATAATTATGCAGTCAGGACTTATTTGGCCTATGAATAACAATGAGGAAAAATAAACTGAGTTGTTTATTGAGGCTCCTACTGAGGTTAAGTCTGTATTCAAGGAAGGGTCAAGTTCTGGACTCACTTTCACTAGTAAAACCTAGAGGAAGAATTACTTGAGGAGACTTAGAAAGAAGAATGTTGAGGCAAAGAAAGTTGTCCCGATTAAGACCTTGGCCTAGGTAGAGCCTGAGGCTGCCGAGGAGTTACCTATTCTTGCCTCCTATCAACTCCTTAAGGGGATTCAAATCTGCCCCCATGCTACTACTCAAGGGGAGGAAAGGGTGGCTAGGATAGCTCATTCCCCGCCATGCCCCGTCGACTTACCTATTAAAAGGACTTTGGCATTCTATCAGATGTTATATGATTATTAATTTCAAGTCATAGAGAGGGGAGTTATACCTCTAAATGGAGAATAACCTCAGCCTCAAAGACTAAAGAAAATGGTATAGATTGAGGTTGGGGTCTATGTGTGGTTCGATAAGCTTACGAAGTATCACCTAACTTTTCATGTCACTAGTGCTTATTGTCCTCTAAAATGTTCTAGAATTCCTACCAATATCTTATTGAAGGCCTCCGCCAATCCATCCTCTTATGTATAATAGCTTGTGGAGTTTCTCGAATCAATATTATGATGTTTAGCAAAATTATTTATTTTGGTGCTCTTAAAGGAGGGACCATTATCGAATATAATTCTATGAGAAATACCAAATCATTATATGATATGGTCTTAGAGAAATTAGAGTACATTGTGAGTTTTAAGTTCTTGCAGTGGAATAACTTGTGTCCATTTTGAGAAATAGTATGTTGCCACTAAAATAAAATGGTGACCTTTATAAGAGTGGGGGTCGATAGGAAAAATGATGTCTATGCACCAACTTTTAAAAGGCCATGAAGCAGTTGTTTGATGCAGGACATGCAGAGGTTGGTGTTGGATTACACAGGGTACTTGGCACTAGTGACAATGACGTGCAATAAATGCACAGTTGTAAATCATTGACGACCAATAATATCCCAGCCTCCTAATTTTTAAAGTTATTTTAGAGCCAGATTGGTGAGCACCACATAATCTGGCATGTACCTAGATCATGATATTTTGGGCTTCATATTTACTAAGATAATGTATACATAATTAATCAAAAGACTAGCAATACAAAATGCCATTTAATAATGTATAAGAGAGAGTCCTTCTCTTAATTTGATCTGCGGCAGATTTCTTGTGAGGGAGTTTACTTTCTTGTAAATTGTCAATGAGAAGGCTACCTCCAATCAACTATTTCATCATCAATAGCAAGAACAATCTCACTCACAAAAGGAAAATTTTTAATTATATATTCCAAGTCTATAGGAGAAAATATCTTGCGACCTTGAACCTCTATAAAAATTGATTCTTCTTCTATACAAGCTAATTCTTTTGCAAGCTTTGTAAGGGCATCCACCATAAAATTTCTTCCATGAGGTATACTATATAAAGTTACTCTTGGAATCTGCTCGAGAAGTTTCATAGTTTACTGAAGGTACATAAGAAGTTTAAATTTCAAGACTTCATAAATTCTAGGAACATCATTGATGATAAGTTATGAATCTCCAAAGATCTTATTTTTTTTGATTTCCATTGATATTGCTAATTCTAAATTTGTTTTAGATCTTCATATTTAGTCTAGTTATTTGTCCAAGGCTCTAATAAATGGTAAGAATCTTGCAATAATCCCTTTTTAAGGGTTATGAAATCCAACTTAATTTCATCTTTCCCTTGGACTATCTTCTAAGGTTCTACAATCTTTTGAGAAGATGCAGCACCATCAAAATATAACTCCCAGGTATCTCATTCCTTCTTCTCTAAACTCCATAATTTGTTCATCAGGGAGATCATCATTTAGAGGAGACTCAGTAGGGATTGGGTGTGCTACTTAGAAGTCATCCATGGCTTGACCTTTTACAATATGTAATGGTATAAATGTGATATCAAATTGGAAAAAGAATATTGACCATTTTGCCAAATGCCCCGATAAAGTTGGATGAGTCATTAGGTATGGGAGTGGATTGACTCTAAAAATGAGATTTTTCTTATGAACTAACAAGTAATTCCTTAATTTTTTGGCATCAAAAATCAAAGCTAAACAATGTTTTTTAATAGGGGGGGGATAATTAACTTCAGTTGGCAGTAGTCATCTACTCAAGTAGTAAACTTTGTTCTCTATTACTTCCTTATTAGTATAGGCTATCAACATGTCAAGAGAATTGTCTAAAGTTGTGGTATAAAGTATTAAAGGATTTCCTTGGATAGGAGCCGCTAGAACTAGTGGTGTCAACAAATACTTTATATGCTTTAAAAGGGATTTTGACACTTTTCATCTGAATGGAATCAAACATCTTTTTTATATAAAGCGTTAAATGATTGAAACCTATCAGACAAGTTGGAATTGAACTTCATGGATACGCCAACCTATCTTGCATAGATCTTAATTAGACAAGACTTTCAGGAGGTGGCATATCAAATATAGCTTTTATTTTGGAAGGATCAGTTTCTATACATCAGTGTCTGATTGTGAATCCTAAGAATTTCCTTGAAGTAACTTCAAAAGTACTATTCAAGGGATTTATCTTTATATCATAATGATGCAACCTTTTAAAAATGATTCTCAGATCATGAAGGTGGTCTTCCCTTTGATGACTTTTGATGACCAAATCATCAATATAACATTCCACCTGTTAGTGTTTTAGATCATCAAAGATTTGAGTGATAGCTTGCAGGTAAGTTACACCAACATTCTTAAGTCCAAAGGGCATTACTTTATAATAAAAGACCCTTATAGGTGTTCTAAATGCAATAAATTTTTATTCTTTACAAGCCATCTTGATTTGGTTATTTCCAAATTAACCATCCATAAAAAAGATTATTGCATACCATGAGTTCTAGTATGGGTAACAGGCATTCAACTTTTGGACAAGCCTTATTCAGATCCCTATAAATAATGCATACACAAATTTGAAAATTTTTCTCCTTTAATGGGAAAATGCTAGCCAACTAATAGGGATATTTTTCCTCTCAAATAAAGCCTACATCAATCAATTTTTTAATTTTAGTTATAACATATTATTTAGTTTCTGATTGCATGCGCCATGGGGCTTACTTGATAGGGGTTATTTTAAGGTTTAGTTTCTAATTTATGGACTATTATTTCTATAGATAATCCAGGCATCTCGTCATAGCTCCAAGCAGAGCAATCCTTAAATTTTGAAAGTAACTTGACTAAGTTAGTTGAGTCATCCTCATTCAATAAGGTACTTATGAATGTTAGATGTGGATCTTCTTCATTACTAAGGTTAATTTCTTTTAGTTCATCAATAGTTGATTAGATTTCCTCAAGTTAACGAGGTGCCTCCTTAACTTGAAAGTCATATGAATCATTTGAAGTTTTTAGGCAGAATTTATCAAGAATTTAAAAGTGCTTTAAAAAAGACAATCATATCATAAATTATTAGTTATCAGCAAGTAATAAGCATCATCACTAAATGGACAATTAGTACTAAAGCCTAGTCTTGCTTTGACTTTGGTTTATAGTTTTCTGTATTCCAAAGATTTCCAAAGGACTAAGCTTGATGTTTATTCCAAGTAGATGGGGTTAGTCCTCGCTCAATTAAATATTTAACACAATAAGGATACTAATCAAAAGGTAGTTCCACTATTTCATTCATAAAAGGATCGTTAATGTGTACATCAATTTCACTATTCTTCCTAGTAGAAGGAATAAACTTAGTAGTTTTACAATCATTGCTCAAAGTAGGTGAAACCTTAACAACCAGCTCAACTATACTATATTGAGATAGTGGGGTTAGAGTTATAGTCCTCACATATCCTTTAAGATTTTCATAGGTAGACAAATATGAATGATCCTCTATATTTGTCTTAACTGTGTCTTCATCACTATTGTGATCCAAAGAGATCTAAATTTTTTTCCTTTTATTACAATTTTTGGCCTTTGATACACATGATTCATCATCTGAACCATATTCTAAATTAATGTGTATCGTAGGGGTTTTCTTTTTTATGGTTTCATACATTGAATGTTCACAATTTTTCCATCCTTTGCCTCATCGTTGTCCTCGTTGGATCATCCTACCACCTCTTTGTCGGGGAGGAGTCGGGTGCGATTGAATATTATCTTCAAGGTAAGGGTATTCTGTGTCTATTTTTTCTACTTTTTCTTTTTCTTTTTTCTTTTATAGTGCAACATCACTTTTGGCTAATTTGAGATCTTCAAAAAACTATTTTCTTTTTACACTGATAATTGGCAACATCTTCATAGATTCTTAATTCATGGATTGAGAGTTATTGAAAATCTTCCTTAATGTAATGCTCAATACCATCTCAGGTGTACTTAATGCACTGATGTAGGGATGAAGGAACAATCCTATATTCATGAAGTCAGGGTCTACCTAGAAGCGCATTAAAAGATATTGAATAGTCTATAAAATGAAACATTACTTTAGTTTTCAATTCTTCAATCTCCAACAACAGAGTAACTAAACCCAAAGAACTCTCACCATTTTTATAAAAACCTCATAATATCATCTTGTCTGAATTGAGCTTACGGTGTCCATTCTCAAATAAGTAAAAGTTCTGAGCATCATAATATTAATTGATGAATAGGGATCAATAAGTATACGTGATAATTTAAAGTTATTTATGTTTATTGTTATATAAAGTGGACAGTTGTGATCATCCATCCCTAAATATAGATCTTCATCATAAAAAGGAAATTTTAGAAACTCCTTTAGAATGAAGAGATTCATCAGGCTTTGCAGTTGCTAACTCGGCCATACAATTATCCGGATCTAACAGAGCTTTTCTTAATGATTTCCTCATTTCTTTGGAAAGGATCAATGCATCATAAATGCTCAGTTTTGCAGGCATCTTCTTAAGATGAGCTAGGACAGTGTAGTTCTCCTTGTGTATTCCATTCTCAAATGGACCCTGAAGAGGAACAGGATGAGGTGGAAGATAAGAGTCTTGTTCATCACTAAGTTGCTTCCCATTATCTGTAAAAGAAGTGTGATGTGGTAGCACTTTGCCGCTATGAATTTTTTTTTTCACTATCTCTTTAGAAGAAGTGATAGGTGGGTTTTCTACTTTGACCTCAGCTAACTCTGGTTTCATTTGTGTTAAATTTTAGAAATTGATATCCATGCATCAATACAGATATGCATCCCCAACAAATAAAGAAAAGGGGCATCACTATATAAATAATAGCCAAGAGAATGTTTTAATTCTTAAAAATTAAATTGATAATTCAATGAATCATTTTAAGATATATTTTTCAAGTCATATGTAACATCCTTATCAGAAATAGACAAGATATACATAGAATCCTTTTTCACTGATTTTACATCAAAACATGGAACAAAATAAAAGTCATCTAGAGTTAGAGGATTGATGATTCTAGCTTCTCCATCTAAAGAAAATATAACTTTATGGGGCACAACACTATTACTACTACTAAAATATATATGGCAATCACTAGTATCCTTCTTCTCCCAAACTATAGGAGCATAGCTAACTTGGGCTTCCTTGAGCTCTATAGGTGGAGTCATCTATACATCATCTCATGGAACTATAAAATCAACCTAGAGGGGCTTCTAAGCTCCTGAGGACTCCTTAAGAGAAGAAAAGTAAAGCTTATTTAGAAATTTCTTTGAAGAATGGGATAAAGCTATATCCCAACTAGGGTCAAAATTTAAAGAAGAAGTATTAATAATTGGCTCATCAATCACACACTTAGCTAATCCCAGCCACGGATCCACTAGGTATTCATTGGGAATCACTACGGCTCCTAATTTCATGTTTTTATTAAGCCATTTTTTCAAAGGGTTATAGTCTTCAAGATGATTACCCAATATTTGATGGTAGGGGTAATAATTAGGCTAGTCTTACTTTCCCACTTCTTCAAGACTTTAGGTGCATGATATTTGAAGTTTGGCTTTTTTAGAAGATTTTTGAATAACCTCCTTAAATCATCCTTCTTGAATGGGTAAGTCTTACCAATCATTGCATTGAATTTCTCACAATTTTCCCTTCTTTCTTCTTGCATAAGGAAAGGTCGTTGCTGATTAAACTGTGGAAAAAATCATTGTGGTGGATGTTGTGGTGGTGGATATTATGGTGGTGGATATTGGGGTCTCTGATACTGCTCATTATAAAACTATAAAGGAGATTTTTCTGCCTGAACTTTTATTGGCTCCTTTCCTTTATCAATATTTGAAACTGTCCAAGATTTATTTTCAAAGGCCTTATATGGTTTCAACTTCTTTAAATCTTAAGTGGAATGATCAACCAGTAATGAAAGTTTCAAAGCTTGTTCTTGTAGACTGGAGGCTTTGTTGACCAGCTTCTCAAATGTTTTAATGGTAAAACCTTTCAAAAGAAAGGCTACAAGACCATAAAAGTTCTTCACTAGAATCTCAGTTGCATGCTGCTCTTGTAATTGAGGTTCACACTTCATACTCAAACACTTCCATCAAAGTATGTAATCAACTAACTTCTCTCTAGGCTTCTATTTGTCTATCACGAGGTCTCCAACAATGATATGGTGCTGATTGATTGAAAATCTCTTAATGAACATGTTTTTCAACCCTGTGAAATTGTGCATAGAGCCATTTGGTATATTTGCATACCAATAAAACACCACAAATGATAAGATACTAACAAACTATCTGAAAAGTAAAGCATCACTTACCAAAATATTACAAATACTAGCGCTAAAATATACTATGTGTTGTCTCAGGTTTTCAGTACCATCAAATTTATCGAAAGATGGAGGCACAAATTCTTTTGGGTAAGAAACTACATCAAATTCCTCTAGGTATAGTCTAACCTCTGAAGTATATGACGTACTGTGAGAATCTAATTGTGCCTCCCTTATTTACTTTTCTACCATATATTTTAACTCTTTTGATTGAGAAGCCTTAGTTTTTGTACCTTATTGGTTCTCTACTATAGCCTCAATCACTTGTTTCTTCCTTACCACCATATTAGACTTGGGTTGACAAGACTCAACACGTTCTCATAGTGGTAAAGGACCATGACATTGGAAAGATGACATAGAGGCCATCATTTCTTCTATTTTCTTTTCAATATTTAAGATCTACTCATCATTTTGATTTAATTGTTGTAAGAATAATTGAGTTAAGTTTAGTGGTATGCCTTCCTCAACTACAACATAGGGTAACCCAGTATCTTCAATTTTCTCTTCATTGAGTGATCTCTTTATTTATACAATAAGAACATTAGTTACTGTATCATCCAATATATCATCTTGATCAAGATTAAAATCTAAAGCTTCTTCGTCATCCAGATTCTTAATGTTATTTTTTAGTTCACCTAACATCTGATCTATAGACCTTACAAAAATATAGTTGGGATCAATGAGAACATATCATTCATAATCCATTTGATATGGATTGTTAGTCTCAAACCTCTCTTCCTTTTTAGGTTCACCTTTATAGGCTTCTCAAATGAAGCTACTATAGGAGAATCAGCTTTTTTCTTAGGTCTCCAAACCTTCTTCTAATAAGATACGGGAGGCGGTTGGTTTGATAATTCCAACTGCTCTACATCAGGATAAGAAGACATAGAAGGACCTGTAGAGTAGTGCTTATCTACTCAGGGAGAAGAGTGGGTATGAGAATAACTGATGACTAGCTTTTTGTGTAACATGCTGAGTATCTTTAAACTTCACTAACGCCTTAGTCAAAATAATATTGTATGTCTTCCTATGGGATCTCCTTGGTTCCTCGGGGTATCCATCAATTAGTGCAAAGATTTTAATTGATTTCAATACTCTTCTATTATCTCTAACTCTCGACTGACCCACTACCTGGGTTCCAATACTTTTCTATCTTGAGGTTTTGTTCTTCAATATTCATACTGATTATTCTTTTCATAATTCTTAAAAATCTTTCTTTATTTTGTGAGTGTATATATACACATTCTTAGACAATTGCCCTTATTATATGATGAATGTGTGGTTCCTTATTTTTGGCTGGATCTATGGTAAAATTTCCAACAATTGTAGGAACTGAACTAGAAATCATCCTCACATCTTCCTCTCCGCCAGCAGTGGAGAAGAAAAGGAATCTGCTGCCACTAAGGTGTGGAGACGTAGGAGGGGTGGACTCGTTTTCTCCCGACTTTCTCAACTTTTACATTCTTCTTTTTACATGATGATTCATATTTCTTCTTTGGGTTTTAGTCATGATTATTGATAGATTAGAAGAGAAACTGATTCCAAACTAACTGGGTACACTGAAGTGAGTAGAATTATCCACCATAACAATTGACTTAACTTACTGGTCTTCACTAGATTATTCAAATCTAGAAAACATCAAGGGCTTAGGGTCCACAAGGGAAATTTGAGACTCGTAACTCAAAGTGAATTCTAGAATAAGTTTCTTATCTACAACATAAGTAGGTGGAATAATAGTGAACTTAGGTCCACTAACAGACAACTACAAATCCTCAAATCCCTTTCCAAATTTTATTATAATACCATCAGAAAAAGGATTATAGGACATATCCATGTTATCTAAAAGAGAGAATATTAATTTACCCATCATTTTATTTGAAATTTGAAACAAATTTTGAATTAGACTTTGAATAATTTATTTTAACTACAAAAGTTAATTAATCCAACTAAATAATTCAAATCTTATCTCATTTCAAACATTTTGAGGTATATAGATATATAACTGTAATATATATAATTTTGAGATAAGACTGAATTTTTTTTTTGTTTTAATCTTAACTTTAAGAATTTGGACCTAGTGTTAAGTCAAACATTAATTTACAAGAAAAATGTAACTGTAACATTCTAATTAGCACAAAAGGATTTTTTTATTTTGATTTTTTTTACACATGGTCATAAAAGGGACCTCTCATCAATATTTGACAGGGTCCAAAATAAGACGTCAATTTTTTTTAGATTCCAGCCAAATTATTCAAGAATGAAATAAATAAGAAAGTCATTGGAAGCAAGGTAGTTACAACCTATGCAAGGCACAAGTATACTACTGATATAAGGGCATGAATAACTATTAAAGATGGTGAAAGGATTAATCCTCGCAGAGTCGCTAGAAAAACCTATAAGGGGAAATTTAATCGCTACACAGATCTGGTGTTCTCTTATTTTGTCATTGAACATTGCATTGAGAATAAGTACTGCATCAAAAGACTGACATAATATTCCATAATATATTCAATATCAAAATAGGGTTTTAAAAAATGATATTTTAAAATCAAACATAATTCAAAGAATCACATATCATTTCGAAAGTTGAACATGTGATTCTATAGTGTGTTTAAAAATAGAAATAAGGCTTTAAAAATCCAACCATCCTTTTAATTAGATGTAACAAGGAAAATATTATATCATCATAAAATATGAACATAACATTCTTCAAGACATCTAAAAATAATGATGAGTTTTATAAAATTCATTATTTCTAAGATTGAAAGTAACAAGCAGAATGTTATATTATCTCAAAATGCAATAATAATATTCTACAAGCAAAATTAAAATTAGAATTTTTTTAAGACATCTACATTCCTAAAGATTTTTCCATTGTTTTATGGAAATAAAACAAGGTTTATATTAATATGGAGTTCTCAATTCCCTAAAAGAGCGAGCCCATTTAATTAATTACATCTTAGAAGGGGTGCTCCTAAGAAAAATCTCGATTAAAACAGTGATTTCTTACCCTTTGATTACTAATTAAAAGACAAGAAAAGAAGTAGGAATTTCCCAAGGAGAAAGCTCAACATTGAACATTTCTTAATGTGTCAAAGGAGGAAAAGTAGGAGGTGCCAGATTCTTAGAAGTTCAGAGGAAACCTCAATCTCTCTTATGTTAGGCTTTACATTTTAAGAGCGAATTTTCATGTTAAGGTTATCATTTTTTTCAAAATATTGGATTATATTCCAAAATGTTGGGGACTTATAATTTTTAGGTATATCATATATCCTATGTCTAATTCAAGTACTACAAAGTAGTGACCTAATCCTATCTAATGAATAAATCTGGACTTACCCCAGCCTGGATTGGGGATCCAACTAACTACCTTGGTGCTTTAAAATCTTGTGTCTAGTCTTTTCATGAAAGATAGGTAGAGATGTTATTTTATGTTATAAGGAATTGGGGGTAGATAACTAAGATAAATCCTAATTGGCCCCCTGAACTTATGTAGGGTAAATAATGCTTAAAAATACAATGTAATTCAAATTTTAGACTCTTTTAATTTGTATCTAATGTGATGCATCCTTATTAACTTGAATTCATAAAATGATTATGAAGATGTTTTAAAACCAGGCTTAGAAATACATTTTTCCCTAGAGATTGCACAACATCCCCTTGATAGAATTGTACCTTAATATGCTAGGTGGTGTACCAAAACCCATAGGCGGGGAGGTACCTAATAAGGAAGAGAAAGCAATAATATGCATATATGTTGAGTCTCTACTAGCGTTCCCAATCTTAGATCATTAGATTTTTTATGTCAGACTAAAAATTTATTAAAATTTCAAGATGAAAGAACTTTATTCATACCCTCACAAAACTCTGGTCGTATCCAGGCTAAAAGAAAACACGACATGAAAGAAACCTAAAAAAAGAGGCAATCTCTACTATGCAAGCAATGTAAACATTCAACTTAAATTATCCAAAATATAATGTCTAAAGTTTTTATGGCATGTGCCACTTTATTTAAAACCCAAAATTTGCTAGAAAGCAAAGTGGCTACATGCCATTGATAATAAACTCGAATTATAATCTTAAGAGTAATGTAAGTGACTTTGAAATGGTATATATCTTCATCTTCACTTCTTAGTCTTTTCCCTTTTATTATTCTGTAAGCATATCGTAGTTAGTTTTTTTCAAGTTTCTAGAGAGAGAAGCTCCATGAAAGTAGAGAGAGATAGTTCTATTTAATTTTAAATTTTTCATCTACATTTTTCTTGGCAGGTAACCCATCGATGATGGAGGAGGCGACGGCTTTCGCCGCTGAACGTCGGATTCCCCCCGGCAATCCACCTTCAGTTTCTTTTCGTCCTCAAGGTTCGTTCAATTCACTAAAAGCTGGCCATCTCAGAATCAACAAGCCTTAAACTGAAGTTGTAAATAAATCTCCACCAGTACCTGGTAAAGGAAAGGGAAATTTGAATCCAGTTCAAGATAACAATCTTAGTTCGGATAGTGGCCCTTCTCTGACTCGCCATTTCATTGACACATAAGCTTCGTCTTCGTCAGACATGGAATTATTTGTGAACAGATTTAATAATAATGCCTCAAAGTCTCTATTTTTGAAGGAAGGTGTATCCTTTGCTCAAAAACTATTGGAAAACACTTCAGATGTTTGTCATAATGTCGGTGAGGGTAGCAATAAAGAACCTGCAGATAATAACAGTGGTAAAAATGTTCTCAATTTAGTGGTAAGGAAACCAAACATCAAAGTCAACTTTGCAAGAGATGAGTCCTTAATTTCAAAGGATGGAAAAACTATTAGGCTGAATGAATCCAGTATGAAGATTAACGCTGAGAAACTGCAATACCTTATTGTAGTTAAAGTCTTTGGAGATAATGCTCTAGTTTTTTTGATAGCAAGAGAACTTCGTCATCAATGGAATTTTTTTGGGAAGTTTCACATCACTTCCCTGGGTCTCGGATGGATTCTATGTTCCTTCTTTGATATGGCTGTTATGGACAAGGTATTAGAAGGAGGACCTTGGTATGTCAATGGTCATATAGTGGGAATAGATAGATGGTCTCCACTATTCACTCCTTCATCATTAAAAGGACTTACATCTCCTATATGGGTCAGGCTTCTTCACCTTCCAATAATTTGTTGGGATGAAGACAATGTGGCTAGAATTGCCTCAATGATTGGGCAGCCGCTCTGGATAGATGGCAACATGTTTCAGTGGAGAAAGAGGGAGTACGCAAGAGTTTGCATCAGAATGGATCTAGACCAACAATTCCCAACTGGTGTTTGGGTAGAAGGATATTGTGGGCGATTCTTTCAAAAATTTGAATATGAGAAAGTCTCCTCCTTCTGTTTTAAGTGTGGTAAAGTAGGACATTTGGTTGAAATATGTAGAAAAGGAAAGCCAGTTTGCTTGGAAGCTGACCGTATAAATTATGTTTCTCAAATGGAATTTCAGACCCATCATGCTGTTAAAGAACCTAACAAGGTTTATGGACCTTGGGTGCTAGTCAAAAATATGAGAAGAAGAAGGAAGATTGATCCAAAGTTGGGCATGGAGAATCAGAAGACAGCCAATATAAAGATAGTTAAACAAGTTTATATCAGAAAATCATCCTCTAATTAAGCTCAACTATTTGATCAAAATCCAAAAGGTGTAGAGAAGATAGGAGGAGCTGAAGTAGCATTCAAAAGTTATAAAGAAGACATCTCGGAAGGACATGCCATGAATAATGAAGAAGGTACTACAGAGGAGGTCTCCAAAGAAACTATCGAGAATGTAGATGTTCTAGTAAATTCTGAAACAATTTTATTAAACCTTAATTCAGTAGGTGATAATAATAAGTTTGTTATTCTCATTCTTAGTTCAGCCGAAGGAGAGGCCATTTGCACTAAAATAGAGGAAGGAGAACTGGAAGATGGTGAAATTCAATTCACTGTGCTGAAAAGTAATGTTGCTGATAATGTTATGGGGTTGGCTGATTCTTCAAAAGTCAAAGGCAAGCTTATCAAAGAACTCAATTCTTTGGGTAAAGATAATATTTTATCACAAAGAAGGAAAGGTGAAAATGCTAAGAAGATTAAAAGTGGAATTATTTCCACTTTTAAGCGCAAATGACTTCCCTAGCTTTCTGGAACTGCAGGGGGGCGAGGAAGTCAGAAGCCTCCCACTACTTAAGGGATTTTGTTAAAGAACATGAATCTTTCCTTGTGGGATTAGTTGAAACAAAAGTTATGTCTTTTGATAGACAAGATATCAATAAACTTATTGGAGATAGCTGGGACTTCTTCTTTGTCCCAATAGAAGGCCTTTCGGGTGGAATACTTATCAAGTGGAAAAGTAAAATTTTCTCTTTTACAGTGCTTCATGCTTCTTCACAAGCAGTAATTGAAATATTCAAAATTCCAAACAAAGGAGAATGGTTGACAGCCATGGTCTATGGAAGCAGAGACACTTATAAGAGAACGCAATTGTGGGAGAGTTTAAAAGCTTATTCAAATACTCACCTTCCTTTTATCATTGGAGGACTTTTCAATTGCATCTTATATCAAGAAGAAAAAAAGGGAGGCAAGATGCTCACTTTTTCTCAAGGAGTTCGAGACATGAATTTATTCATGAATAGTTGTGATTTTCATGATGTTGGAATTATTGGTCCTAAATTTTCTTAATGTAATAATAAGAAGGAAGGAGCTCGCATTTTAGAGAGATAGGATAGCTGCCTTCTCAACTCGGCTACTTTGAAAATTATTCAACCAGCCGATGTTCGACATCTTGGTAGAATTACATCATATCACTGCCCTTTAGTGAATAACATTTTTTACTTCAGGATTTCGTAAGCCAAAAAAGCTGCAATTTGAAGAGATTTGGACATAATTTCTAGCGTCCAAAGCTATAGTAACAAAGTCTTGGAAGAAGACTGTTAAAGGTGATGAATTTCAATCATTGAATCTTAAATTTATAAGAGTTCTAAAAGCTTTATTTCACTAGAGTAGAGCCAAGCATTCAAACCTCAACTCCCTTAAAGATGAATTGAAGAAAGATATCAGTGAGTTGCAAGAGGAAGAAGCAAATTTAGGAGGCTTATCTGATGAGAAAATATGTTTGCTGAAATACAAGGTAAAGGAGTTAAACTCTACCTTGGGAAGTCTTAGTTCTTGGTGGAGACAAAGAGCTAAGGTCAAGTGGATCAAAGAAAGTGATTTAAATTCAGAGTATTTTCATTTCATTGCCTCTGCTAAACGGAACATTAACTTCATTAAGCAAATTAAAGATTCCATTGGTAGAATGTTGGAGGAGCAAAAAAGTATTGAAGGAACTTTATTTGAGTATTTAAATGAAAAATGGAGAGCAAGAAGATGTAAATTAAATTGTTGGCCGAAACCAAGCAGAGTACTGGACGAAGCTGATAAAGAAATGCTCATGGATGAATTTTCTGAAATAGAGCTGGAAGATGTTGTTCGGAATCTGAAAGGTAATATTTCTCCTGGTCTAGATGGCATAACATATTCTTTTATTAAATTCTATTGGAACATCACTAAAATGATGTTTGGAAGGTAGTAAAACATTTTTTACAAACTAGCTTAATGTTTGAGCAATGGAAGGAAACTTCCGTAGTTCTTATACCCAAGCTTAAAAACCTGAAAACTCCTAATTATAGACCAATAAGTCTATGTAATTCCATCTACAAAATTGTAGCAAGAATTTTGTTGAACAGATTAGTTTGTTGCATTCCAAAAATTATGTTAGAAAATCAAGTTGCTTTATTAAGGGTAGATCCATTTCGGATAATATCCTACTTACTTAAGAGATCATCAACAAATTTAAATTTTCTAAATCAAGAAAATGCATGATGGCTATCAAAGTTGATATGGTACAAGCCTACGACAGTATGGGATGGAAAACCTTGAATCAGGTGTTAAATATATTTGGTTTCCCGGATAAATTCTCAAAACTACTACTTCAATGTGTAGTTGATACTAAATACTCCATACTCATTAATGGCTTGAATACTGAATGGATTTGGGAAAAATATGGCTTCAGGAAAGGATGTCCTTTATCTCCCTTTTTGTTTATCATGTGCTCTCAATTGGTAACAGAAGAATTCAATAAAAGAGGAGCAAAGATTGGAGTCAAGGTGTCTTCAAATGCAGAAAAAGTGTCTCACTTATAGTATGCTGATGATATCATTATATTTTCTATAGATACTAGCAGAAATGCTAAGAAAATCAAGAAGATAATGAAGAACTACTGCAGCTAAACAGGGCAAAGAATCAATGTGATAAAATCTTCATTATTCCTTGGGAGACTGTGAGAAGAAGCAAGTCTAAAATCCCGTCAAAAATTCTGGGCATCAAGGCAGTTAATAAGCTGCTTTATCATGGAGTCAAAATGGTGATGAGAAGACTAGCTGTTTCAGATTTTCAAAGACTGCTGGAGAAATCTTATGATAAGCTTAATCTATGGGGTAACTGTTTCCTAACTCTTTCTGGTAAACTACAACTTATGAAGTCTTCCTTCTTGTCTATTTCTATCTTTCTTTCAACTCATTCTTTCATCCCTTTGGGAGTGCTAAAAGAATTAGACAAATTGAGTAGGGATTTCTTATGGAGAAAACAAGATAGGAGCAAGGGAATTCATTTTGTTGATTGGGAAACTCTCTATAAAAACAAAAAAAAGGGAGGACAAGGAGTTATCTCAGCTGTTGATAAAATTTGAAATTAGAGAGCTAAATTTGCTTGGAGTATTTTATCCAATCCTTCCTCTCTACTGAATAGAATTTTAATTGCAAAATATGGATCAAAAATCTTGGAACCGAAATATAGATATGGAGCATCTACATCTTGGAAGATTATTACAAAGGGAGCTAAATCTCTCCAGCATATTTTGAGATGGAAGGTCTCGGATGGGAAGAATATCACTACATCAAAGGATGTGTAGATCCTTAATAAATGTATTGATAGGTGGACAACCTTTCTGGATGATTTACAAGAAGAACAAAAAAGTTTACAGTATTTTATACAGGATGGTAGGAATGTACGAAATCTGCAGCAGGTTTTCGATTCAGAACTGATTGATCTTATTTGCTCTATTCCAATTCAAGCCGGAAATAGTAAAGATGAAGTTGAAATTTCATACAAGTACTATGGGAAATCTTTGGCAGCTCTGATCTCTGAACATAACAGCAACAATGTAGAGGAGGATGTAAAATGTAAATGGTTAAAGAAACTAAAACTTAGGCCAAGGATTAAACTTTTTTGGTGGACATTGATCCACAAGGCGATTCGTTGTAATGAGTTTCTGATGTATAGAAGACTCATTAATCACAATGGCTGTCCGAAAGGATGTAACAAAGTTGAAGATGATGAGCATATTGCAGTTAATTGCTATTTTATCCATGGAGTTATAAGGTCTATTAACAAATGGGGATTTAGTATCCCGATTTTTTAATATTTGAATTGCTGCCTTAATGAATTGACGGGCATATCAAATTCAAACTTCTTCTTAGAGAACTTATATTGTTCCATTGTTTTCCATACATGTAAAAGTAGAAATAAGATGGTTCTTGGAGATAAAAAGGATAGCTATAATGTTGTAGCAGCTAATGCATTATCTTTCTCTTCATCTTCAATCAATTATGATCTCGTTATAGCCAACTAGGATTCTAATCAGCTTAGGCTATTTTCTTCAACTTGGAATCCCCCTCCAGCCGAATGGATCAAACAAAATGTTGAGTCATCTCTTGGAGAGAATTATGCGACAGGAGTTGGAGGAGTTTTAAGAGATTGTAAAGGCATATTTTTATTTGCTTTTGGATTCAAACGTATGCATTGGGATTGTTCATCTTTAGAATTGGAAGTTGTGTTCTCTTTCAATAAAGTAGTCCAATAATGGATGTTTGAAGCTAAATGAATCATTATTGGAGGAGAAAATAATAATGTCATGTAGTTCATTCATGATACTATCAAGGAAGGAGTTCAAGTAGGTAATAATGCTAGCTTTGATGATTTCTTTTTTCTTAGAAATTTTAATCAAGTCATTATTCAATTTGTAAATAGGGGATGTAATAAGTTAGCCGATTGTTGTGCTAACTATGCTAGCTTTACTGATTTTGTTTGGGATAATTTGGATAAAAATCACATTCCTCCTCATTTCTTTAATATATTAAAGGAGGAATGTGATAAATCCAACTTCACTTAGACTTCTTTTATCTTGGTTTTTTTTAATAATATTGCTTTATGCATTTCCTCAAAAAAAAAAAATCTACCTAGTCTGGATATCCAAATGAAAAGAAACTCATCCCCGAAGGGATATTTATTTTCCCTTTGGATACTAAAGTCATCCTAACTTGGCTTTCCAAATAAAATAAAACATTCCCCTAAGGGATATTGTCTTCTCTTTATATTCCAAGTTGGATATGATATCCCAATTTCAAATCACATTTATGTTACAACTTTTTTCAAACACATTTACATTATATCTTAATATAACAGAAAATCTTGACCACCTGTGAGGTTATTCTGAGTGGATATAATGAAATCATCCCAAGAAGTTATATATTTGCATTTAATTTAAATTCAATAGCGATACTTGGTTATGCTTTTTTTAATTTTAAGTGGCCTTATCATTCTCCACCTATAAAAAATACAAGAGTTTAAATCCTAAGTTACCCCCTTCACTTTAACCTTGCATAAGCATGGTCATCTACAAAAAAATTTGTGAGCATCCAAATCATTTCTAACCTAAGAGTAATATATCGGCTATCACATCAAATCATAGATTATATTTAAAATAAGTAAACAGTCACATCAATTAATTTTTAAGCAAAATATGTAGAGATAGCTCAATAAAACCAACACATAATAATAAAAAGTAAACATCAACCTAGCCTAGATTAGAGTTAGTTTTTCTTGCAAACCATCTAAAGTGTGAGAGTTAGGCTACATGGCTAGGGTATGTCCTAAATTGGGTAATTTGTTGAAGTTATCTAGTGTTAAGGTTTGTTAAAGGTTGAAGGAGAAATTTATTCATGAGTTTAAATAGTAATGTATTAAATCTTATTTTAGTTATATTTTAAGTATGAAATTGTTACTTCCATTGTTTCTAAATAGGGCCGTGAAGTTTATTTCACTTTCCTTGGGGCTAAGCTAATAGCCTCATTGGCACGGGTTACCTATTAGAAACCAGTGCTGATTAAGTTATTTAATTATTTATGATTTAATGAATAAGAAAATATAATTAAATATTTTAATTACTACTTTTAATGATTAAATTAGAATTTTGTGGATTGTTAAGTAAATTAGTGAATTTTAGAGATTTTGGAATTATTTAACTACATTTATGAATGGGAAAAAAGTTTGGTTTTAGAATTAATGTGATTTCTATATTTTTAATATTTTTCATAAATACTAGAACTTAAGATGTGTATTTAAACTCTAAATTTGCTCAATTTAGAATTTTCTACATTAAGTAAAAAACTTATTATATTTTGACCTAGTTTTGAACTACGGTTGAATGAAAAGTTGACTTTTTTTTTATATTTGCACATGCAATTAATCATTGCACTTTTTTTCCAAAGCTCAGCGTTTGTGCTCTCTTCTGATGCGAAGGCATTTCAGGGTTTCCTCTCCCAAGCTTCTTTCTCCCCGCTCCTTGCGTAGTTCTTTTTGTTTTTTCTCTTTGATTTGTTTCTTTGTTGTTTGCTTCAATGTTTTTACGCATTTTTTTTTTTTTTTGGGTTAACTATCTTTGCAAGATGACGACTCTGTCATCATCTATCCCTACGATTTCTTCTTTTTCAAATGGAAAATCCTTATCTCTTAAGGAAGTTTAGATGAGCTCTTCAACTTCTTCTGCTAAACTTCATTTTATTCATAATTCTTTTAAAGGTTGTCTGAATTTAATGTTCAATGATTATATTGTTTCCTAGCTGGCCGCTCCTTTTACTCTTAGTTTGGTTGGCATGTTTCTTCTTAGGCGTCCAAATCTGGATGACATATGCAAGTTTTTTGTAAATATAAAACTTTTTGGTTCTTTTCAAATAAGTTTGCTAGATCCAAGACATATTGTAATTCAAGTTAGTAATGATTTGGATTATTATTGCATTTTTTTAAAGGAGATCCTACTACAATCAAGCTTGTAAAATGAGATTACTCAAATGGACAACAAATTTTGATGTTTGTGAGGAATCCCCTACTTCCCCTGTGTGGAACTCCTTCACAAATCTGAGGCTTCACTTTTTTAATACTTAAATTTTATGTGGCTTGGCATCAATTTTTTGTAGGCCTTTATAGAAAGACCAAGCTACGACCTCTATCTCTCATTCGTCTGTTGTCCAATGTTCTAGTTAAGTTAGATATCTCTAAAAAATATCATAATGAGATTTGGATTGGTGCGAATTTGAATGGTTATTTCCAAAAAGTTGATATTGAAATTTTGCCCATTTTTTGCTCTCATTGTAAGATGCATGTTCATTAGATAAATGAGTGTAACAGGTTACATCCCCAACTTTGAAAGGAGAAGGATTCCTCCAAACATTCACATGGGAATGTTGTTGCTTTGGTTTATCATGATATTGTGATTCCTAATTCTAATGTGGTTGAGGGAAATGTTCCTAAAGTGCATTCCTAAAGTGCATGATAACATTTTAACTCTTTCTCTTGTTTAGCTTATGGTTTTCAAAATTTGGATGAACAAATGTTGGCTATCACTTCTAATCAAAATATTATTTCATCTTTAACTATTATCCCTTGTGCTCTTAATAAAAACTTGCCTGATATGGTCTGTATGCTGCTAAATAATAGTTGTACTAATAATGTGCATACTCAATCTATTATTAATGACCAATTGGATGGCCATATCATTTTTATAGAGCGTAATGTTGGTAGTGAATTGAGTAGTAAAACTAAGAATAAAGTCAATGAAAAAAAAGGATGATAATGAATCCTTGAAGGTGAAGAGAGCAGTAAGAGAGAGTCGCTAGAGAGAGAGAGAGAGTCTGAGATTTGTAAGTTTTGTTCATTGGAATTCAAATTTTCAAATCC
>NW_021319423.1:62833-73450 GCF_001605985.2 Dendrobium catenatum
AACAGGATGAGGTGGAAGATAAGAGTTGTTCATCACTAAGTTGCTTCCCATTATCTTCAAAAGAAGCGTGATGTGGTAGCACTTTGTCGCTATGAAGTTTTATTTTCACTATCTCTTTAGAAGAAGTGATAGGTGGGTTTTCTACTTTGACCTCAGCTAACTCTAGTTTCATTTGTGTTAAATTTTTAGAAATTGATATCCATGCTTCAATACAGATATGTGTCCCCTACAAATCAAGAAAAGGGGGATCACTATATAAATAATAGCCAAGAGAATGTTTTAATTCTTAAAAATTAAATTGATAATTCAATGAATCATTTTAAGATATATTTTTCAAGTCATATGTAACATCCTTATCAGAAATAGACAAGATATACATAGAATCCTTTTTGATTGATTTTACATCAAAAGATGGAACAAAATAAAAGTCATATAGAGTTAGAGGATTGACTATTCTAGCTTCTCTATCTAAAGAAAATATAACTTTATGGGGCACAACACTATTAATACTACTAAAATATATATGGCAATCACTAGTATCCTTCTTCTCCTGAACTATAGGAGCATAGCTAACTTGGGCTTCCTTGAGCTCTATAGGTGGAGTCATCTATACATCATCTCATGGAACTATAAAATCAACCTAGAGGGGCTTCTATGCTCCTGAGGACTCCTTAAGAGAAGAAAAGTAAAGCTTAGTTAGAAATTTCTTTGAAGAATGGGATAAAGCTATATCCTAACTAGGGTCAAAATTTAAAGAAGAAGTATGAATAATTGGCTCATCAATAACACACTTATCTGATCCCAGCTACAGATCCACTAATTATTCTTTGGGAATCACTACGGCTCCTAATTTCATGTTTTTAGTCAGCCATTTTTTCAAAGGGTTATAGTCTTCAAGCTAATGACCCAATATTTGATGGTAGGGGTAATAATTAGGCTAGTCTTACTTTCGCACTTCTTCAAGACTTTAGGTGCATGATATTTGAAGTTTGGCTTTTTTAGAAGATTTTTTAATAACCTCCTTAAATCATCCTTCTTGAATGGGTAAGTCTTACCAATCATTGCATTGAATTTCTCACAATTTTCCCTTATTTCTTCTTGCATAAGGTAAGGTCGTTGCTGATTAAACTATGGAAAAAGTCATTGTGGTGGATGTTGTGGTGGTGGATATTGGGGTCTCTGATACTGCTCATTATAAAATTATAAAGGAGATTTTTCTGCCTGAACTTTTATTGGCTCCATTCCTTTATCAATATTTGACTGTCCAAGATTTATTTTCAAAGACCTTATATGGTTTCAACTTCTTTAAATCTGAAGTGGAATGATCAACTAGTAATGAAAGTTAAAAAGCTTCTTCTTGTAGACTGGAGGCTTTGTTGACCAATTTCTCAAATGTTTTAATGGTAAAAACTTTCAAAAGAAAGGCTACTAGACCGTAAAAGTTCTTCACTAGAATCTCAGTTGCATGCTGCTCTTGTAATTGAGGTTCACACTTCATACTCAAATTCTTCCATCTAAGTATGTAATCAACTAACTTCTATCTAGGCTTCTATTTGTCTATGACAAGGTCTCCAACAATGATATGGTGCTTATTGACTAAAATTCTCTTAACGAACATGTTTTTCAACTCTGTGAAATTGTGCACAGAGCCATTTGGTATATTTGCATACCAATTAAACACCACAAATGATAAGATACTAACACACTATCTGAAAAGTAAAGCATAACTTTCAAAAATATTATAAATACTAGCGCTAAAATATACTATGTGCTGCCTCAGGTTTCCAGTACCATCAAAGATCTTGAAAGATGGTGGCACAAATTCTTTTGGGTAAGAAACTACATCAAATTCCTCTGGTTATAGTCTAACCTTTGGAGTATATGACTTACTATGAGAATCTGTTTGTGCCTCCCTTATTTGCTTTCTACCTTATATTTTATCTCTTTTGATTGAGAAGCCTTAGTTTTTGTACCTTGTTGGTGCTCTACTATGGCCTCAATCAGTTGTTTCTTCCTTGCCACCATATTAGAATTGGGTTGCGAAGACTCAACATGTTCTCACGGTGGTAAAGGACCATGATTGGAAAGATGACATAGAGGCCATCATTTCTTCTAATTTCTTTTCCATATTTAATATCTACTCATCATTTTGTTTTAATTGTTGTAAGAATCATTGAGTTAAGTCTAGTGGTATGCCTTCCTCAACTACAACATCGTGTAACCCAGTATCTTCAATTTTCTCTTCATGGAGTGATCTCTTTATTTATACCATAAGAACATCAATTAATTTTTTTAATACATCTACATTCCTAAAGATTTTTCCATTGTTTTATGGAAATAAAATAATGTTTATATTAATCTGGAGTTCTCAATTACCTAAAAGAGCTAGCCCATTTAATTAATTACATCTTAGAAGGGGTGCTCCTAAGAAAAATCATGATTAAAATAGTGATTTCTTACCCTTTGATTACTAATTAAAAGACAAGAAAATAAGTAGGAATTTCCCAAGGAGAAAGCTCAACATTGAACATTTCTTAATGAGTCAAAGGAGGAAAAGTAGGAGGTGCCAGATTCTTAGAAGCTCAAAGGCAACCTCAATCTCTCTTATGTTAGGCTTTACCTTTTAAGAGCGAATTTTCATGTTAAGGTTATCATTTTATTAAAAATATTGGATTATTATTCCAGAATGTTGGGGACTTATAATTTTTAGGTATATCCCAGATCCTATGTCTAATTCAAATACTGCAAAGTAGTGACCCAATCCTATCTAATGAAGTGTAAATATGGACTTACCCCAACCTGGATTGGGGATCCAACTAACTACCTTGATTCTTTAAAATCTTGTGTCTGGACTTTTCATGAAAGATAGGTAGAGATGTTATTTTATGTTAGAAGGAATTGGGGGTAGATAACTAAGATAAATCCTAATTGGCCCCCTCAACATATGTAGGGTAAATGATGCTTAGAAATATAATGTAATTCAAATTTTAGACTCTTTTAATTTGTATCTAATGTGATGCATCCTTATTAACTTGAATTCATAAAATGATTATGAAGATGTTTTAAAATCGGGCTTAGAAAATACATTTTTACATAGAGATTGCACAACATCCCCTTGATAGAATTCTACCTTAATAGGCTAGGTGGTGTACTAAAACACATAGGCAAGGATGTACCTAATAAGGAAGAGAAAGCAATAATATGCATATATGTTGACTCTCTACTAGTATTCCCGAGCTTACTTCTTAGATCGTTAGATTTTTTTTGTCAGACTAAAAATTTATTAAAATTTCAAGTTGAAAAGACTTTTTTCGTACCCTCACAAAACTCTGATCGTATCCAGGCTAAAAGGAAACACGGCATGCAAGAAACCTAAAAAAAGAGGCAGTCTCTACTATGCAAGCAATGTAAACAATCAACTTAAATTATCCAAAATATAATGTCTAATGTTTTTATGGCATGTGACACTTTATTTAAAACCCAAAATTTGCTAGAAAGTAAAGTGGCTACGTGCCATTGATAATAAACTCTAATTATAATCTTAAGACTAATGTAAGTGACTTTGAAATGGTATATATCTTAATCTTCACTTCTTAGTCTTTTCCCTTTTATTATTATGTAAGCATATTGTAGTTAGTTTTTTTTAAGTTTCTAGAGAAAGAAGCTCCAGAAATGTAGAGAGAGAAGTTCTGTTCGATTTCAAATTTTTCATCTTAATTTTTCTTGGCGGGTAACCCGTCGATGATGGACGAGGCGACGGCTTTCACCGCTGATCGTCGGATTCCCCCCTGGTGATCGACCTTTAGTTTTTGTTCGTCCTCAAGGTTCGTTCAATTCACTAAAAGATGGCCCTCTCATAATCAACGAGCCTTCAACTGAAGTTCTGAATAAATCTCCACCAGTACCTGGTAAAGGTAAAACAAAATTGAATCCAGTTCAAGATATCAATCATCGTTTGGATAATGGCCCTTCTCATACTCGTCGTTTCAATGATACAGAAGCTTCGTCTTCATCAGGCATGAAATTATTTTTGAACATATTTAATAATAATGCCTTAAAGTCTCTATTTTTGAAGGAAGGTGTATCCTTTGCTCAAAAAATATTGGAAAACACTTCAGATGTTTGTCATAATGTCGGTGAGGGTAGCAATAAAGAACCTACAAATAACAACAGTGGAAAAAATGTCCTCAATTCAGTGGTAAGGAAACAAAACATCAAAGTCAACTTTGCAAGAGATGAGTCCTTAATTTCAGAGGATGGAAAAACTATTAGGCTGAATGAATCCAGTTTGAAGATTAACGTTGAGAAACTGTAATACTTTATTGTAGTTAAAGTCTTTGGAGACAATGCTCAAATTTTTGTGATAGACAGAGAACTTCATCATCAATGGAATTGGTTTGGGAAGTTTCACATCACTTCCCTAGGTCTCGGATGGATTCTATATTCCTTCTTTGATATGGCTGCTGTGGACAAGGTATTAAAAGGAGGACCTTGGTACGACAATGGTCATATAATTGGAATAGATATATGGTTTCCACTATTCACTCCATCATTTAAAGGACTTACATCTCCTATATTAGTCAGGCTTCTTCACCTTCCATTAATTTATTGGGATGAAGACAATGTGGCTAGAATTGCTTCAATGATTGGGCAGCCAGTCTGGATAGATGGCAACATGTTTCAGTGGAGCAAGAGGGAGTACGCAAGAGTTTGCATCCGAATGGCTCTAGACAAACAATTCCCAACTGGTGTTTGGGTAGAAGGATCTTGTGAGCGTTTCTTTCAGAAAATTGAATATGAGAAAGTCTCCTCCTCTTGTTTTAAGTGTGGTAAAGTAGGACATTTGGTTGAAAATGTAAACAAGGAAAGCTAGTTTGCTTGGAAGCAAACCGTATTAATTCTATTTCTCAAATGGAATTTTAGACCCATCAGGCTGTTGAAGAACCTGACAAGGTTTATGGACCTTGGGTGCTAGTCAAAAATATGAGAAGAAGAAGGAAGATTGATCCAAAGTTGGGCATCGAAAATCAGAAGACAGCCAATATGAAGATAGTTAAAAAAATTTATATCAAAAAATTTTCCTCTAATTCAGCTCAACTATTTGATCAAAATCCAGAAGATGCAGACAAGATAGGAGGAGCTGAAGTAACATTGTAAGTTATAAAGAAGACATGTCGGAAGGAAATGACAGGAATAATGAAGAAGGTACTATAGAGGAGGTCTCCAAAGAAACTATTGAGAATGTAGCAGTTCCAGTAAATTCTGAAATAGTTTTGTTAAACCTTAATTCAGTAGGTGATAAAAATAAGTTTAGCATTCTTAGTCTTAGTTCAGCCAAAGGAGAGACCATTTGCACTGAAATAGAGGAAGGAGAAGTGGAACATGGCGAAATTCAATTCACTATGCTGAAAAGTAATGTTGCTGATAATGTTATGGAGTTGGATGATTCTTCAAAAGTCAAAGGCAAGCTTATCAAAGAACTCAATTCTCTGGGTAAAGATAATATTTTATCACAAAGAAGGAAAGGTGAAAATGCTAAGAAGATTAAAAGTGGAAATAATTCAGTTGAAGGCTCAACAATTGTGGGAGAGTTTAGAAGCTTATTCAAATACTCACCTTCCTTTTACCATTGGAGGAGATTTCAATTGTATCTTATCTCAAGAAGAAAAAGGGGAGGCAAGAGGTTCACTTTTTCTCAAGGACCTCAAGACATGAATTTATTCATGAATAGATGTGATTTTCATGATGTTAGAATTATTGGTCCTAAATTTTCTTAGTGTTATAATAAGAAGGGAGGATCTCGCATTTTAGAGAGACTGGATCACTGCCTTCTCAACTCAGCTGCTTTGAAAATTATTCAACCAGTTGTTGTCCGATATCTTGGTAGAATTGCATCGAATCACTACCCTTTAGTGATTAACATTTTTACTTCAGGATTTCATAAGCCAAAAAAACTGCATATTGAAGAGATTTGGACATAATTTCCAGCATCCAAAGCTATAATAACAAAGCCTTCATAGAATACTGTTAAAGGTGATGAAGTTCAATCATTGAATCTTAAATTTAAAAGAGTTCTAAATGCTTTATTTCACTGGAGTAGAGCCAAGCATTCAAACCTCAACTCCCTTAAAGATGAATTGAAGAAAGATATCAGTGAGTTGCAAGAGGAAGAAGCAAATTCAGGAGGCCTATCTGATGAGAAAATATGTTTGTTGAAATACAAGGTAAAGGAGTTAAACTCCACCTTGGGAAGGCTTAGTTCTTGGTGGAGACAAAGAGCTAAGGTCAAGTGGATCAAGAAAAGTGATCCAAATTCAAAGTATTTTCATTTCATTGCCTCTGTTAGGCAGAACATGAACTTCATTAAGCAAATTAAAGATTCCAATGGTAGAATGTTGGAGGAGCATAAAAGTATTGAAGAAACTTTATTTGAGTATTTTAATGAAAAAGGGAGAGCAAGATGATGTAAATTAACTGGCTGGCCGAAACCAAATAGAGTGCTGGATGAAGCTGATAAAGAAATGCTCGTGGCTGAATTTTTTGAAACAGAGCTGGAAGCTGTTGTTCAGAATATGGAAGGTAATATTTCTCATGGTCAAGATGGCATAACATAATCTTTTATTAAATTCTATTGGAACATCATTAAAAATGATGTTTGGAAGGCAGTAAAACATTTTTTACAAACTGGCTTTATGTGTGAACATTGGAAGGAAACTTCAGTAGTTCTTATACCCAAGCTTAAAAACCTGACCACTCCTTCCAATTATAGACTAATAAGTCAATGTAATTCCATCTACAAAATTGCATCAAGAATTTTATTGAACATATTAGTTTGCTGCATTCCCAAAATTATATTAGAAAATCAAGTTGCTTTTATTAAGGGTAGATCCATTTCGGATAATATCCTACTTACTCAAGAGATCACCAGCAAATTTAGATTTTCTAAATAAAGGAAAGGCAAGATGGCTATCAAAGTAGATATGGAACAAGCCTACGACGGTATGGGATGGCAAACCTTGAATCAGGTGTTAAATATATTTGGTTTTCGGGATAAATTCTCAAAACTACTACTTCAATGTGTAGTTGATACTAAATACTCCATACTCATTAATGGGTTGAATACCAAATGGATTTGGGAAAAATATGGCTTTAGGCAAGGATGTCCTTTATCTCTCTTTTTGTTTATCATCTGCTCTCAATTGTTAACAGAAGAATTCAATCAAAGAGGATCATTGATTGGAGTCAAGGTGTCTTCAAATGCAGAAAAAGTGTCTCACTTACAATATGATGATGGCATCATTGTATTTTCTATAGCTACTAGCAAAAATGCTAAGAAAATCAAGAAGATAATGAAGAACTACTACAGCTGGACAGGGAAAACAATCAATCTGATAAAATCTTCATTATTCCATGGGAAATCAGTGAGAAGAAGCAAGTCTAAATTCCTGTCAAAAATTTTGGGCATCAAAGCAGTTAATGAGCTGCTTTATCTTGGAATCAAAATGGTGATGAGAAGACTAGTTGTTTCAGATTTTCAAGGACTACTGGAGAAAGCTTATGATAAGCTTAATCTATGGGGTAGCTGTTTCCTAACTCTTTTTGGTAAACTACAACTTATGAAGTCTTCCTTCTTCTCTATTCCTATCTTTCTTTCAACTCATTCTTTCATCCCTTTGGAAGTGCTAAAAGAATTAGACAAATTGAGTAGAGATTTCTTATGGAGAAAATAAGATAGGAGCAAGGGAATTCATTTTGTTGATTGGGAAACTCTCTATAAAAATGAAAAAATGGGACGAAAAGGAGTTATCTCAGCTGTTCATAAAATTGGAAATTAGAGAGCTAAATTTGCTTGGAGTCTTTTATCCAGTCCTTCCTCTCTATTGAATAGAATTTTAATTGCAAAATATGGATAAGAAATCCTGGAACCAGAACATAGATATGGAGCATCTACATCTTGGAAGATTATTACAAAGGGGGCTAAATATCTCCTGCATATTTTGAGATGGAAGGTCTCGGATGGGAAGAATATCAATACATCAAAGGATGTGTGGATCCTTGATAAATGTATTGATAGGTGGCCAACCTTTGTGGCTGATCTACGAGAAGAACAAAAAAGTTTGTAGTATTTTATACAAGATGGTAGATGGAATGTACGAAGTATGCTGCAGGTTTTTGGTTCAAAACTGATTCATCTTATTTGCTCTATTCCAATTCAAGCCGGAATTAGTAAAGATGAAGAGGAAATTTCATACAAGTACTTTGGGAAATCTTTGGCAGCTCTGATCTTTTAACATAATAGAAACAATGAAGAGGAGGATGTAAAATGTAAATAGTTAAAGAAACTAAAACATAGACCAAGGATTGAACTTTTTGGGGGAGATTGATCCACAAGGCTATTCCTTGTAATGAGTTTCTAATGTATAGAAGACACATTAATCATAATGGCTGCCCAAAAGGATGTAACAAAGTTGAAGATGCGGAGCATATTGCAGTTAATTTCTATTTTATCCATGAAGTTATAAAGACTATAAACAAATGGGGATTTAGTATCCCGATTTTTCAAGATTTGAACTGCTGCCTCAAGGAATTGATGGGCATATCAAATTCAAACATCTTCTTAGGGAACTTATATTATTCTGTTGTTTTCCATACTTGGAAAAGTAGAAATAAGCTGGTTCATGGAGATAAAGAGGATAGCTATAATGTTGTAGCAGCTAATGCATTATCTTTCTCGTCATCTTCAATCAATTATGATCTCATTACAATCAACTGGGATTCTAATAAGCTTAGGCTATTTTGTTCAACTTGGAATCCCCCTCCAACCGAATGGATCAAACTAAATGTTGATGCATCTCTCAGAGAGAATTATGTGGCAGGAGTTGGAGGAGTTTTAAGAGATTGTAAAGGCAGGTTTTTATTTACTTTTGGATTCAAACGTATGCATTGGGATTGTTCATCTTTAGAATTGGAAGCTGTAATCTCTTTCAATAAAGTAGTCCAAGAATGGATGTTCGAAGCTAAAAGAATCATTATTGAAGGAGATAATTATAATGTCATGTAGTTCATTCAGAATATTATCAAGGAAGGAGTTCAAGTAGGTAATAATGCTAGCTTTGATGATTTCTTTTTTCTTAGAAATTTTAATCAAGTCATTATTCAATTTGTGAATAGGGGATGTAATATGTTAGCCAATTTTTGTGCTAACTATGCTAGCTTTTCTAATTTTATTTGGGATAGTTTGGATAACAATCACATTCCTCCTCATTTCTTTAATATAATAAAGGAGGAATTTGGTAAATCCAACTTCACTTAGACTTCTTTTATCTTGGTTTTTTAATAATATTGCTTTATGCATTTTCTCAGAAAAAAAGATTCTACTTAGTCTGGATATCGAAATGAAAAGAAACTCATCCCCGAAGGGATATTTTATTTTCCCTTTGGATACTAAAGTCATCCTAACTTGGCTTTCCAAATAAAAGAGAACATTCCCCTAAGGGATATTGTCTTCTCTTTATATTCCAAGTTGGATATGATATCCCAATTTCAAATCACATTTATGTTACAACTCTTTTCAAACACATTTACATTATATCTTAATATAAAAGAAAATCTTGACCACCGGTGAGGTTATTCTAAGTGGATACAATAAAATCATCCCAAGAAGTTATATATTTGCATTTAATTTAAATTCAACAGCCATACCTGGTTATGCTCTTTTTAATTTTAAGTGGTCTTATCATTCTCCACCTACAAAAAATATGTGAGTTTAAATCCTTAAGTTGTCCCCTTCATTTTAACCTTGCATAAGCATGGTCATCTACAAAAAAATTTGTCAGCATCCAAATCATTTCTAACCTAAGAGTAATATATCGTCCATCACATCAATTCTCAGATTATTGGAATAAATAATTAAACAAACACATCAACTATTACAACCTGCATGTAGTGAAAATAATAAGAAAGTTTGTCAAACATGGTCATCTACAAAAAAATTTGTCAGCATCCAAATCATTTCTAACCTAAGAGTAATATATCGTCCATCACATCAATTCTCAGATTATTGGAATAAATAATTAAACAAACACATCAACTATTACAACCTGCATGTAGTGAAAATAATAAGAAAGTTTGTCACATAGTAACCAAAAAATAAACACCAGCCTAACCTAAAGCTAAAGTTGGTTATCCTAACAAACAAATCTAAGTGTGTTTAGTAAGCTGTGTGATTTAGATATATCCTACATTTATTTTTTGTTTAAATTTTCTAATTGATTGGTTTTACTTTATTGAAATTTTAAGGGAATTTTATGTGTAAATTTAAGTTTTAGTGTCTATAATATTTTTTAAGCTCATTTTAAGGTGAATTTTTACTATTAAGGTTGATAAATAAGACTGACTACTTAGGGTATTTTAATTAATCTTTTTAATACTAATATTATTAAATTTAATTATTTAGAATTTTTAATGATTTATTAGTTTTTTGATGATTTATTTATTTAAAATGATTTATTAAAATTTTAATTGAATTATGCAATTATAAATGATTTATTCAATTTTTAATGATTTTATTTAATTTTTAATAATTTAATAGATTTTTAGATTTTATTTTTGTTTTAT
>NW_021319423.1:73550-89782 GCF_001605985.2 Dendrobium catenatum
ATTTCAATTCTAAATATTATGTGTTCTAATCCCTCTTATTTTTCTATAAAGCAAAGAGCTGTAGGAAATGGTAACTGGATCAATGTGAAACAAAAGAAAATAAACTAAAAGGTCTCAGTCACCTTTATCCAAGCCAAGGTATAGTTATATTACGAAACAGATTTCGACTAGACGTAGGCCTCCAGTGTTGTGAGTTTTCTAAAAAAATTTAAGATAGCCTTAAGGCCCTGTTTTACAATCTCCAATCATTAGAGGCCTTTTAGAAAGCCAAATTTTTTATTTCATCATGCCATTATATTAATAATTTAAAATATAAAGTTTCTTTTATTATGATTATTAGATTTTATTCTATTTTTTGACGAAACAAAACACTTTAGTTTCTCAATAACAGCATATGTAAAAGAGGCTAGAGAGTTGATTATAATCCTAAATTAAGTAGTGCTCGTTTAAGAGTAATAATTAAGGTAAAGTCTTTAGAAACTTAGTTATAAATATTGTTGGATCAATTATACCCATTTAGGAGGGAAACATTAACCATAGGAAAAACCTTAGGTGATGCACACACACTAAGATTAGTAAGATACCATTATTAAATTATTAACCTCAATCAACTTGGAACATTAATCAAATAACGTCTATTTAACCCTATTTAATAAAATGGAAACAATAAACCAAACAAATAACAATACAAACTTGAATCAAAAAAAAATGATAGATAATATAAAATTATATATGATATAATATTATATATTAACATCAAAATTAAAATAAAATTACATATAAGAAAACAATAATAAATTCAAACAAATTTACGTTATTACTAAATAATAATAACATAATAAGTTAATACCAATGTATAAGTTTAACATAAATATTGAAAATATTAAAAAACTCATAAATAGATTAAATAAAAATCTAGAAAAATAAAATAAGTAACAAACTAAATATGATAAATCTAAAAAAGAATTTAAAAACAGAAGTTTAATGATAAATTAAGATAATTTAAAAAATAATTAAATAGTATAAAAATATAAAAGAAAATAAAATTAAATCTATTAAATTAAAAATTAAAAAATAAAAAATAAAAAGCGATAAGGAAAAAACACACCAAAATTTTATAGTGGTTCGGTAAAATCATGACCTATGTCCACTCCCCAGAGTTCTCCGCTCCGGGAATTTCACTACAAACTATAGCTCTCCTTTTGCGCCCTTACAAGACTCACTTTAACCAACCCGGTGTTGCGGAGTGCCAAGCACTGTTTTCACCCTCCAAGCGAGGGCAGAGTACCTTCTCATTTTTCTCCCTCCTGGAGAAGGCAGAGTACCTTCGAGGTCACAGATGTAGAAGAGTCTCCTCCTCAGAGAGCCTCCCACAAGTTCTTCCTGGGCCACAGGAGGAGCAAGATGCAGCAAGAACGGAGCAACCGTGTGATCTCCCTCACACCTCTTCTCCCTCACCAAGCTCACCTTCTCCTTCCTCTCTCAAACCCAAAAAAAAACTTCTCAAGAGCTCTCTCCAAACAATTTCCTCTCTAATCATGTTTCCTTCTTTTTTTTTTTCCTCTTTTTAAAAGATTACTAATTTTGATACATAAAACTAGCTCCAAAATCCCTGAAATTTTCAAAGTAGCCATTACAATTGTACGGTACAATTTCACATCGTACAGTACGATATGTATAAATAGGCTTCATCCTGATACAAAGTTGTACAAACAGGTCAAAATCTAATCGTACTGTATGATCCTCAACAGTACTGCTCGTACAGGATGATAGCCAGGATGATTAAATGTCGTCTCTGTTCATCGTATGATATGATATACATTGTATAGTACGAATGGTCAAAATCAAGGCATCGTCCAGGATGAATTCCTGGACGATCATATGTCATCTCTGTTTATCGAATGGAACGATATACATTGTACAGTACGATGCGACAAAAAATGAGGGATCCTCCAGGATGATATCAGGGACGATCAGAATTCATCTATATTCATCGTATGGTACGAATGTGTTCGTACAGTATGATTTTTAATTAGTAATTAAGCCTTGATTTATTCCACTAATCACGGGGTAATTTAAGTAAGTATTTAAAATAAATCTTATAGTACGAAGTCCTTCGTACAGTACGAATGGCTACGAAAAACGTACTTAAGTTAAGTTGATGGCTAGGGTTTTGGATTTGGAAAACATCGTATAGTATGATATTATTCGTATGATACGATCTATTCACAGAAATCATTTTACAAGCTCAGATCGTAGTGTACGAAATAAAGTTGTACAGTACAATCACCAAAGAAAGAAAATATACTTTTTTTACATTCAAAACCCTCTCCCCTGTGTGTGTACATGGTTGCTCAGACTTACATGCAGTTTATGGCTAGACTCAAGAAAATAAAAAATAAAATAAATAACAAATTATATTGTTAAACTCATACTCCTAATCTAATCAGGCTACTGAGTCTTCCCGTTGTCCTGAGTGCCTTATGATCTTCCTGAAATGTTAGTACTTACGGACAATAGCAAACCATAAATGATTTTCAATGAAAAGTAGTTTAGGCGATATTATTTGTCATCATCAAAATCACAAACATGGGGTCATGGGTCGCAATAATCTCCCCCTTTTTTATGATGTCAAATAATGTTTGTAGTAAGCAAGTTTGAAAGTGATTTTTTTAAAATTTAAACATAAGATAAGAAAAGCACTAATAAGGAAAATGTAGTACGAAATTAAGGAAATGCATTATATTTAACCATAGGAAAACATAAGAACAAACAAACTACAACAACATTTTCCCCCTTTTGACAGAACCAAAAAGAGGAGCAAACAACACTAATAAAGAAAAATAGAACACATACACTTCAAAGGGAAGGATCCTGATCATTGGAGGCGGAGATGGATTTGGCTGAAAATAGTGAAGGATTGTATCAAATCATTGATCAATCGCGATGAAAAGTTCCCCAAACCATTGCATGTCGGTCTTGTACGATGTAGAGCATACAGTATGATGTAGAGCGTATGGTACGATCAATAGAGGCGAAATTTTCCTATGGATTGTGCTGTGTAGATTTAGGTATATCATACAGTATGATATTGATCATCCAGTACGATAAAGAAATGTCAAATTTTTGTGGTTTTGTGTAGTGAGTGTGTGATGATCAGGAACAACCTTAGAAGAGTTTTTTTTAATGCATTAATATCTATGACACCTAGTCTAGTCCTCAAGGTGCTAAAGGTATCGAACGCTAGTGGTTTTATGAATATATCAGCCAATTAATCTTTTGTAGCGATGTGATGCAATTCTATATCTCCCTTAGCAACATGATCTCTTATGAAATGATGTATAATGTCTATGTGTTTCGTTCAAGAGTGCTGAATTGGGTTCTTAGAGATGCAAATTGTACTTGTATTATCACACAAGATTGAGATGGTTCCTACAGTTAGGCCAAGATCAAGAAATTGTTGTTTTAACCATAGTACTTGTGCAACACAACTTTCTACTGCAATATATTCCTCCTCGTTACTGGAAAGGGCTGCTGAGTTTTGCTTCCTACTGGACCAAGAAACTAAAGATTGTCCTATTAATTGGTAGTTACCAGAGGTGCTTTTTTTATCTATCCTACATCCAGTAAAATCAGAAAATGAGTACCCTAAGATTTCAAAGGAAGTTTTGTGCCTAGGATACCAAATTCCTAAGTTCGGGGTGCCTAGTAGATATCAAAGGATTCTCTTGACTGCAGTTAAGTGAGACTCTTTAGGATCGACTTGAAAATAGGAATAGAGGTACACACTAAATATTATGTCCAGTCTACTAGCAGTCAGGTAAAGAAGGGATCCAATCATTCCTCTATACTTCTTCTGATATATTGATTTTCCACTAGGATCTTTATCTAATTAGATTGTTGAGCTCATTGGAGTGTTCATGTGTTTAGCACTATCCATTTTGTATTTGTTCAAAATATCCTTAATGTACTTTTTTTGGCTAAGAAAAGTTCTGTTATCCATTTGCTTTACACTAAAGCCAAGAAAGTAATTAAGTTCTCCCATCATGCTCATTTCAAACTCACTAGTCATTGTTTTTTAGAATTCATCACACAAGTTTTATCTGAAGATCCAAATAAGATGTCATCCACATAAATTTGAACAATGAGAATTTCATTTTTAATCTTTTATAAAAAGAGTGTAGTATCTACACTACACTTTTCAAGTCCTCTATCAAATAAGAATGAGCTAAGTCTTTCGTACCATGCTCTAGATGCTTGCTTTAATCCATAAAGTGCCTTTTTTTTAATTTGAATACATGATTTGGAAATTGTGAACTTTCAAATCTAGGGGTTTGCTCAATATAGACATCTTCCTTAATACCCCGTTCAAAAAATCACTCTTTACATCCATTTGATATAATTTTAAGTTCTTGAAACAAGCAAAAGCTAAGAGCACTCTTATGACTTCTAGTCTAGCAACAGGGGCAAAGGTTTCTTCAAAGTTTATTCCCTCAATTTGGTTGTACCCCTTAGCTACTAATCTGACTTTATTTCTTATTATTGTTCATGAATCATTCACCTTATTTTTGAAGACCCATTTTTTTCCAACAACACTTTGTTCTTTAGGTCTCTTGACTAACTCCCAAATATCATCCATGGTGAATTGGTTCAGCTCTTCTTGCATTACTAGAATCCAAAATTCATCTCCTAAGGCTTGATCTATACTTGTAGGTTCTATCATAGAGATGAATGCTGAATGACTAACCTCTTTCTTAAGTCCATGCCTAGTCCTTACACCTTCTAAAGGGTCTCCTAAAATTAAATCTTTATGATGACTAGAAGAATATCTCCATTCTCTAGGCAAATCTTCCTGAGGTTCTACCCTTTCTCCAAAGATTATAGTCTCTACTCCTTGAATTGCCATTATTTCATCATCTTTAATTTTATATTCATAGGGCTTATCTGATTCATCAAACACTACATGGGTGGACTCTTCTACTACTAGGGTTCTCTTATTAAAGATTCTATAAGCCTTACCTACAAATGAATAACCTAAGAAGACACCCTCATTAGACTTGGGATCGAATTTTCCTAAGGGATGTTTGCCATTATTCAAGATGAAACACTTGCACCTAAAGACATGTAAGTGTGAAAGATTCAGTGTCCTACCCTTAAGGAGTTCATAAGGAGTTTTGTTCAGATTAGATCTAATGTTTACCCTCTTTAAAATATAACACGCTGTGTTGACTGCTTCTGCCCAAAAGTATCTAGGAAGGTTGTACTCCACTAACTTTCCCTAATAGCTTCTACTAAAGTTATATTCTTCCTTTCTGCTATAGCATTTTGTTAAAGTGTTCTAGGGGCTGAAAAATTGTGTTCTATTCCTATCTCTTGATAGAATGATTCAAATCTATCATTTTAAAACTCTCCACCTTTATTGTTATGGATTGTTGAGATTTCACAACCTAATTTTTGTTGAATCCATGTGGAGAATATCTTAAATTCCTCAAAAGACTCATTCTTATATGCTAAGAATCTTACCCAAGTGAACCTAGTGAAGTCATCTACAATCACAAATCCATAATTTTTTCCACCTAGGCTAGCTGTACTAATAGGTGCAAATAAGTCCATGTGTAGGATTTCTAATGGCCTAGAGGTGATCACATCTCTAATTGAATGAAAGGATGATTTGACTTATTTTCCTAGTTGTCAAGCATCACATAAGTGATCCTTAATAAAGTCTAACTTAGGTACGCCTCTAACTAGGTTTTTCTAAGTGATATTTTAAAGTGTTTTCATACTAGCATGGCATAGTCTCCTATGCCATAGCTATGAGTCATCTACTATTGTTTTCAAACAAAATGAATTTGAGCTATCAATACAATCAAGGTCTAACATGTAAACATTGTTCATTCATTTTTCTTCTAAAACTAGTTTATCATTTAAACTAATCAGGCATTTGTCAGACAAAAAATTAATATCAAAACCTTTGTCACACAATTAACTAATGCTAAGTAAGTTATGCTTCAAACCATCAACCAATAATACATTTTCAATTAAAAAATTCTTAGCATTACCAATAATACCTAAGCCTATCACTTTCCTGGTAGTGTTGTCTCCCTATATTATTTTGCCTCCAGTTCTTGTCTCCAGTAGAATGAACTTCTTCATATCTCCAGTCATGTTTCACTAGCAGCCACTATCTGGGTACCACATTCTCTTACTAGGTCTTTTGTGAGAGCATCCCTGCAATTTCATTCAAGGATTAGATTTGGGAACCCAAGTGAGTTTGGGTTCCTCCTTATGCTTGCATAAATAAGATGTATGCATGTTCTGCTGTGATGGATACACTTTAGGTCTCCATACTAAGTGTGTCCTACGGTGAATTATGAAAGTGTGGGCTATGTGACCTAGCATGCCACATGAGAAACACCTAAGACCAGGAAATGGATTCAATAACCTATATGGGTGGTGATGCCTCTTCCTAAAGTTGTGTGATGCATGCTGTGTTGGGGGTTGACTAGGTTGGGCTAATGTGAGTGATGCAATTTCTTTTTCTAGTACTTTAATTCTTTCCTGAAAAGTGTTGTTTGGATATATCAATCCATGAACTTCTATTTTTAACAAATGCTCACTATGATCTACTTCTAATGTAAGTTTGTCTAGTCTATGAAAAGCCTCTTCTAGTTCAACATGAGTAGTTTTTAAGATTTCATGCATTTCAGTTAGTTCAACAAGCTTCTTATTTAATGCATCATACTCATCAAGAAGTATCATATGATCTCTATCTAAATCAGAATTTTATTTGACTAAGTTAGCATGCTCAGTTTGTAAACTACTATATTTAATATTAAGACTGGCATGTATCTTTTTCAATTTCCTATACGAGTCATGGATTTTTTTAGAAATAAGTAATAAATCTTCATATGAAAGCTGACATACCTTATCTTGATCTGATTGATCAAGATTATCGTTATCCATTAGACACAGATTTGCTACCTCCTCCTTTGCTTCTTCTTCTGACGATTTTGAGGCAGAGTCGGCCCAAAAAGCTTTTTGTGTCTTCATTTTTCCTTTCTTATACTTGGCTATGTCCTCACTCTTTTCCTTAGCAGGTTGGCTCTTTAAGTTGGGGCAATCAGCTCGAAGGTGACCTGGCTTCCTGCATTGAAAATAGATTGTGTCAGATGAAACTTTATTAAACTAAGAGATTTTACCTTTATTCTAGCCGTTCTGATGATGCCTTTGTTTTCTCTTTAAGAAGTTTTTCAACTGTCGGGCCATCAAGGCTATATCGTCTTCTTCCTCCCCTACAGAGCTGTTGCTTTCTGAATTGTTTGCTTTTAATGCCACCGTTCGCTCCTTCTTTTCACCTGCATCACTTTGTCTTTGACTCACTCCTTGCCCGTTTGCAATGAGTGACCCAAGGAGATTATCAATAGAATAAACGTTATAGTCTTTAGATTCAGTAATATAAGTTCTCTTCGCATCGTAGGAACTAGTTAGGCATCTTAGAATCTTATTAACTTTCTCAAAATTTGAAATCTCTCTACCTAATACATGCAAGGATGTCACGATTTGGGTGAACCTAGTGTAAATGTCAGATATTGTCTCGCTAGGATTCATACAGAAGAGTTCATAATCATGCAATAAAATATTAAGCCTAGATTATTTTACTTCACTTGTTCCTTCGTATGTAATGCACAGTCTATCCCAAATCTTCTTACCAGTAGCATAGGTAGAAACTCTCATATAATCTTCAGACTTTAATGCACAGAAAAAGCAATTTAACACTTAGCATTCAATTGGGCTAAATCCCTATCCTCATTGCTCCATTCATTAAAAGGTACTGGAGTTTTCACTCCATTCAAGGTTTTAAAAGGTGCAACATATACATCATTGACTAACATTCATATGCGGTAATCGATAGATTGCAAAAAGGTAGACATTCTAATTTTTTAGAAATCAAACGGGATGTTATCAAAAAGAGGTGAACGGGTTATTGAATAACCCTCCGCGGTGTTACAATTTCCAAAATGCGACATGATCATTTTTTTCAAGGTTTTTTAAAATACTATTTTTGAAAACAGACTCTGATACCAATTGAAATAACTAGATTGACAAGAGGGGGGGTGAATTGTAAAAACTTTGTAGCAATAATAAAAGACCTAAGAAAGAGTTCTAATATTTAGGTGTTTTTAAATTTTAACAAGAGCATTTAACTACTACGAAGGAAAAAACTTGAACTCAACATGCAACGATAAAATCCCTTTTTTTTCTTTCACAATTTTCACTTCTACAAATACTATGAAAATAAAGTGCAAGCAAAAAATAAAAGGCGATAAGGAAAAAGCACACAGGAATTTTATAATGTTTCGATCAAACCATGACCTACGTCCACTCTCCGGAGTCCTTCGCTCCGGGAATTTCATTACAAACTATAGCTCTCCTTTTTCCCGCCTCAGGAAGGCGTAGAAGCCCTTACAATACTCCCTTTCAGCAACCCGACGTGGCGGACTGCCAAGTGTTGTTTTCACCATCCTGACGATGGCAGAGTACCTTCTCTTTTTTCTCCCTTCTGGAGAAGGCAGAGTACCTTCGAGGTCACGGATGTAAAAGATCCTCCCATAAGTTCTTCCCGGGCCACACGAGGAGTAAGATGCAGCAAGAACGGAGCAACCGTGTGATCTCCCTCACACCTCTTCTCCCTCACCAAGCTCACCTTCTCCTTCCTCTCCTAAACATAAAAAAAAACTTCTCAAGAGCTCTCTCCCAAGGATTTGCACTCTAATCACGTTCCCTTCTTTCTTTTTTCTCTCTTTTTAAAATATTGCTAATTTTGATACATAAAATGGGCTCCAAAATCCCTAAAATTTTCAAAGTAGTCGTTACAATCGTACGGTACGATTTCACATCATATAGTATGATATGTTTAAATAGGCTTCGTCTTGGTACGAAGTTGTACGAACAGTTGAAAATCTAATCATACGGTTTGATACTAAATCATATTGTATGATCCTGAACACTACTGTTCGTATAAGAAGATAGCCAGGATGATCAAATGTCATCTCTTTCATCGTATGGTATGATATACATCGTACAGTACGAATGGTCAAAATTAAGGCATCATCCAGGATGAATTTCGGGATGATCAAATGTAGTCTCTGTTCATTATATGGTACGATATACATCATACAGTATGATGCACAAAAAAATAGGGATCATCCAGGATGATATCCAGGACGATCAGAATTCATCTCTGTTCATCGTAAGGTATGAATGTGTTCGTACAGTATGATTTCAATTAGTAATTAAGCCTTGATTTATTCCACTAATCACGGGGTATTTTTAGTAAGTATTTAAAATAAATAGTTCGATAAGAAGTCCTTCATATAGTATGAACGGCTGCGAAAAACTTACTTAAGTTAAGTTGACGGCTAGGGTTTTGGATTTGCAACACATTATACAGTACGATATTATTAGTACGGTACGATCTATTCACAGAAATATTATTTTACAAGCTCAGATCGTACAGTACGAAATAAAGTCGTACAAAATGATCACAAGAGAATGAAAATCTATATTTTTTACTTTTAAAACCATCTCCCCCTGTGTGTGTGCATGGTTGTTCATATTTACATGCAGTTTATGGCCAGACTCAAGAAAAAATAAATAAATAAATAACAAATTACATTGTCAGACTCATACTCCTAATCTAATCAGACTTGAGTCTTCCCGTTGTCTTGAGTGGCTTGTGATCTTCCTGAAATGTCAGTACTCACGGACAATAACAAACCATAAATGATATTCAATGAAAAGTAGTTCAGGCGACATTAGTTGTTATCATCAAAATCTCAAACTCGTGGTCATGGGTCGCAGCATTCACTTTAAAAAACATATTGTGTTTTTTTTTTTCAGAATTCACACTAAGGCAAAAAAAAGGGGAGAGGTAGAAGAAGAAGAAAGAGAGGGGTAGAGAGATAAGGAGAGTCATTACTTTTTTTAACACATTCATTTTTAATAAACACCCAACTAACTCACTCTCAAATACCCACACTCTTCACCTCTTAATAATCTAACTTTCACTTTTGATCATTTATACATTCCACTTTCACAACTCATACACTTCCCAACACATATACTTTTCATAAACACTGTAATTTCCAACAATCATACACTTTAAAACACCATTCAATCTACACACCTCACTTTTTGATAATCCATACATTTCACTTTCATTTTCCACACATCTCCTTTCAATACACACACTTCTCGCTTCCATGAAAACCATACAGTTTTACTTTTAAAACATACACTTCTCCCTTTTCCAACACTCCACTTTTCAAAATTCAAACACTTTGATTTTCAAACTCACATACCTCACTTTCCAACACATTTATTTTTCTAAATTATATGCATTTCACTTTTCAAGTCAAACTTGACAAACTTCCCAAAACGCACACTTTTCCACTTTTTAGAATGTATAAATAACTTTTCAAAATTTTAACACAATACTTTTTACCTTTCCCACACAATACTTTTCTAACCTATACTTCAACTTTTAAAGCATACAATTTCCACTTCCCACTTTCCAAAATTCCCATGTTCAAATACATACAAAATACACATCGCTTCCTCACAACTCCAAATGCATTCAAACTCCTCATCTCCACCTCCCAAAACAAATACAAGTTCAAATACATATAAACTCCACATCTCCACCTTCCAAAACACACACAAGTTCAACTTTTACACATTTCGTCTTTCAAAAAAAAAAAAACACTTTTCTTCCTAAAACTTCCCAAAAGACACATGCTTTACTCTTTGCAAAATTCAAGAAAAACTTTCTAATGAACATAAAGCATAAATCACTTTTGGATCTATGCCACACTCATGTTTAAAGCACATGATTATTCTCCAATACCTCCCCAAGACACTTTATAAGTGAATTATGCATACTCACTAGTGGAAAAGAAAAGAATATGAATGACTTTCCAAGATTTCTCCAACACATGTTATTAAAAATTTATAAATGCTCAGAAGTAGATAGGAAAAGATAATGAATGACTTTCCAACATTTCCTAACACATTTTTACAAGACTTTTGAATAGTTATTTCCAAAACAACTTATATCACAAGTCGACAGATGAAAAGCTTTTCCAAAACTCATTGAAAGAACAATCCTGAACATGTATATATATATTATTTTTTATTTATTTTTTTCCAATCAACCATGAGCCATATAATGATAAAGTGTCACTCTAAATGAATGCTTCATATCAAGCTCAATTTACAACCATAAGTAATGCTATTACTCATGAAACAAAATAAAGGCTCATACAAGCCTCATGCAACCCATTTTATTATTTAACTTGTATACATGACATATAAAATGAATAGCATTAAATATATGTATTTTTTTTCTACTAAACACTAAACTCATGTGGATAGAACTTATAATTAATTCCCCCTAACCATTCAACATGATCGAATATCCTTATAGGCTTTTTATCATGATATAAGGCATGTGAAAGTTTTCCAACATGATCAAGACTCTTGCATCAAACACCAACGGATATTGCAAACATAGTCACATACAGGATATTTCCAATGTGAATAGTATTCATTAAAATTAAATCTACACATTATTAGGAAACTAAACCAATATAACCATGCATAAATATAAGTGTTATGAATTGCATCAATGGCTCTTCTTCTTGTAGCTTTTGTTCCTTATCTATCTTCCCTTCGTTCCTGGTATGGTTTCCGTGGTTTTCTTTGCTCTATTTTCATATGTAGTTTCTTTTTCATCTTATTATTTGTTTGTTTTCATTATTGAGTTTTGGTTTTATGGTTTTTGGGAGTTGACAACTCCGTCATCATCTATCCCTCCACCTATTGTGTTTTTGAATGGCAAGTCCCAATCATTTAAGAAAGTTTTGGCTTGCTCTTCTTTTGCTTCTACCAAACTTCAGTTTGTTCATACTTCCTTTAAAGGTTATCCAATATTAATGTTTGATGACTTTATGGTTTCAATGCAGGCTGCTCCTTTTTCCCTTACTCTTGTTAGCAAGTTCTTTCTTAGGTGATCACACCTGGAATTCATTCATAAGTTTTTTGTGAATCTGAAATTGGCAAATTCATTTCAAGTTTGGTTTTATGGATTCTAGGCATATCTATTGACCTCATATTTGGATGAGGTCACTTTGAAATTTTTATGAACTCTAGAGCCCAGGACTTCCAAGATCATAGGATCCTTCTAGTTTCCAGACTATAGGATTAATCTAGATTTTAGAACCCCAAGACCAAAATCTAAGGCCAAGTGCTTAGGTCCTGAAAGCCTTATCCAATGCATTTTCAAATACTTCAAAACCCAGTTAATTGACCCTTGATTCAGAGTGTATCAATTACAGGTTGATAAGACATGTTTTTGGGTTCAACCCTCCAAGTTTGAGCTCAATCCAATGTTTCAAAGCCCATACAATAAACTCAGTTCCAAGGGTTTTAAAACATTCAAATATTTACGGCCTATGTCATTAGACTTGTCACCCAATAGAATTTAACCTTGGGACCTTCCCCAAACGACTTGATCATGTCCATGGCCTCCCCCATGACATATTGACTAGCAACCTACACTTTTCCATGCCCAATTTTACCCAGATTTGACTAGGGGACAAATAAGACCAAAATACCCTTTAAGGAGATTTTTGGTCTTTTCCCCAAATTTCAATATATTCAACCCATATCAAACTCCAAATGACCAATGGATCCTAAATGACTTTAGAAACCCATTGAACCCAAACTTACTCTTTGGTTTGACCTGGTTCACCAAATCAACTATGGTTGACCAAAATGCCCTTAATGGATTTAAACATCCATTTTCAACCCAAATGACCTACCAAATGCTTGGGATCACTTCCATTGATCTCAAAACATTCATTGGACTTGTTTGACCCAAACTTAACTCATGGTTTGACCTGGTTGACCAAGTCAATCATGGTTGACCAAATCGACCCTTAACCTATTCACTTGTCAAATTCAATCATTCAACTCATTTGAATCAAATCAACCCTTCAAAATTATTTAATTAGACACGCTTCACATGTCCAAAGACTTTCATGTTAATCCTCCACTTGGTTTGACTTGGTCAACCCATTTAGAGAGGTCAAAATCCTCTCCAACTTCATGTAGTTATTCAAAGCTTCAACCTCTTGATTTCAAACTCCTTAGGATAGCTTCCTACAGCTCCCTTGACCTTCTCCAAGACTATCCCAATTATCATTGACTTTTCAATAGGTCAATAAGTCAACAAACCCATTTCAAGCCCATGGAAAGAGGCCAAATCAATGCCACATCATCAAGCCACCTTGGCAATCCATGGCTTAGGTTAAAATTGAAGTTACTAGATGGGCAAGAGGGGGGGGGGTGAATTGTGAAAACTTTTTTACAATAATTAAAACTTAAGTAGGAGTTCTAATTTTTTTGATGCTTTTAAAATCTTAACACGGACAAAAGATTTAAACAACTTTTCTTTCACAAATTTTCCCAAGCAAATATTATGAAATAAAATGCACGCAATAATAAAAAGACAATAAGGAAAAAGCACACCAAGATTTTTATAGTGGTTCGGTCAAACCATGACCTACATCCACTCCCCGGAGTACTCCGCTCTGGGTATTTCACTACAAGCAATAGCTCTCCTTTTTCCCCCCCTTGGCAAGGCGGAGAAGCCCTTACAAATACTCCCTTTCACCAACCCGGCGTGGCAGAGTGCCAAACTCTGTTTTCACCCTCCTAGCGACGGCAGAGCACCTTCTCATTTTTCTCCCTCCTGGAGAAGGCAGAGTACCTCGAGGTCACGGATGTAGAAGAGCCTTTCCCCTTGGAGATCCTCCCACAAATTCTTCTAGGGCCAAAGAAGGAACAAGATGCAGCAAGTTTGGAGCAACCGTGTGATCTCCCTCACACCTTCTTCTCCCTCACAACGCTCACCTTCTCCTCCTCTCTCAAACCCTAAAGAACTTCTCAAGATCTCTCTCCCTCGGAATCCCTCTCTAACCACATTCTCCTCTATCTGATTCACATACCCAAAACATTACAATTTTGACACCTAAAAATGGGCTCCAAAATCCCTGAAATCTCAAAGTAGCCGTTACTATCGTACAGTATAGTTTTTAATCGTACAGTACGATATGTATAAACAGACTTCGTCCTGGTACAAAGTGGTATGAATAGTTTAAAAACATTCGTACAATATGATATTAAATCGTACGATACGATCCATAACAATTCTGTTCGTACAGGACGATAGTCGGGACGATCAAACATCATCTAGGTTCATCGTATGGTATGATTGACATCCTACAGTACGATGAGAGAAAATCCAAGAGATCATCCAGGATGATCTTCAGGATGATTATAATTCATCTCTGTTCATCGTATTATACGAATGGGTTCGTATAGTACGATGTTCAAATTATATTTAAGCCCAGATTTCTTGCACTAATTATGGGTTAAATTAAGTAAGTATTTAAAATAAATTGTACAGTATGAACGTGTTTGTACAGTACGAATGGCACAAAATAACTTACTTATGTTAAAACGACGGCTAGGGTTTTCGATTTGAACATATCGTACAGTACGATTATATTTGTACGGTATGATCTATTCACAGAATCGTCCTACAAAGCTCTGATCGTACGGTATGAAATAACATCGTATAGTACGATCTATAATTGGATCTGCTGATCTGATATGGTTAAGTGGCTCGTTTAGGATCTGACATGTGGCACTGTGCTGCGATGCCGCACCGCAGTCAGCCAAAGATTGGTAGACGGCTGATTTTATCCAAATTTGAATAAAAAATGTTTTAAATGTCCCAAATCTTCTAAAATTCATAGTAAATCAAAATTTTCTCTAAACTGAACATTTTTAGGCTCGTTGGAAGTGGCATTCTATCTAGTATTTAATAAAATTAAGTCTGAGTTATTTTACCCATTGGATTGTGAGATATTTAAACTTGTTTAAAATATGTTTTTTATATTTTCCTCACAATTCAGTGGTCAACTAGAGTCCTAATTTTGATGAAAGATTATTGAGTATATTAAGCATGTTTAATAATTTTTTTGGGTCATATACCCAATATATTGCTGTGATGTGAATTTTTAAGGCCGATGGTCCATTTTGGACACAAAATTTTGAAAATTCACAACTCCTTAAGGTTTTAGTATTTTACTGTGATATTTCTATGGTGGTATTGCAAGTATGTCAAGGTTAGGCACACCAAATTTTAGGCCTATTTAAATAGTAGAGAAACTTAGGGAAAATAATTAAAGAAATGTCTAAGAAATTTAAAAAATTCATAGGGGATTATACCCACACCTAATAAGGGTAAAACTGTTGCAACTCGTTCAATATGAATTAGGATGTTATGCCTAATTAAATGTCCCAATCCTAACCAAGAGGGGGGGGTGAATTGGTAATTTAAAAAATTATACTTCTACTATTGGATTTTTAAAAAACCTTTTTAATTATTAATGCAAGTTAAATTTAAAGTTTAAAAAATAAACTTTTTGACCAGAGTAAATAACTTGCAATGAAATTAAATTCGTAAGAAAAATAAGAAAGAACACACCAGATTTATAGTGGTTTGGTCAAACCTTGACCTACGTCCACTCCCCGGAGGCACCCTCCGAGTATTGCACTAATACCACAAAGTGACTCTCCTTTTGCCCCCACAGCAAGGCGGAGAAGCCTGTACAAAATCACTTTCACCTTCCCCGGTGCGGCGGAGTAGCCGAGTTCTTTGACACCAAAGATATCTTCTTCTCGCCAAAACTTCCCTCAAGATGACTCTTAAATCCGATGGTACTAAAGTGCAAGTTTACTGGAGCAACCGTGTGAATATCCCCTCCACACTCCCTTGAAATCCCCTCCAAGAATCTTCTCCCTCTCAAACTCTACCCTTTCCTATCTCCCTTTCAAGTTCTCTCTTCTAGTTTTCTCCCAAAGAACAAAGACACAATAGCTGTCAAAGATACACTTTGTCATCCTTTTACACTCTCCAAGTGTTGGCAGAGAATCGGACCGATGTTCTTGAACTTCACTTGAGAGCCTTCAAAGGAGATGGGAAGAAACAAAGAGATCTTCTTCAAGTAACCTTGTGAATCCCTCACAAACCCCTCACTTGATCTCTCACTCTTCACTCTTACAATCTCTCCCAAACTCTCACTCTGAATGATTCCTCTCAA
>NW_021319423.1:95136-122991 GCF_001605985.2 Dendrobium catenatum
AATCTTCCAAAAATTGTTAGGAGATAACAACACATAAAACAATAATATTTGGAATCATCAAAACTATACAAGTTGCAAGAATGTAAAACATGCAAATAGCAACTTTCCTAACAAAAACATGAACATAAAAAACATAGTGACATCAGGTACCTTAAGTTTAAATTTCACTGAATTTAGAGGTCATTAGAATACAAAATTAAGCATGTCAAATTTTATCCCTTTTAAGAACCCAAAAATCTCAAAAAAATGTAATAAATTCAAATTACGTCTAAAAAAATCAAATAATATCTCAACTTGACCAAAACATAATCCTTTACCAAAGAAAAATAAAATCTGTTTGACTGGATCTTTAATTTAACTTTAATTTAATTTCTAATGAAAATTAATAATTAATTAATTTAATTAATTAAAAATTAATTAAAAAATTCCAAATAATTTCCAAACACCTAGAAACACTCCCATGGGTCACCCCTAACCTTATGGAGTGATTCCATGTAGTTTGGAATGAGTTTGGATCAAAATGATCAAAACCTTCCTAATTAAGAAATTTTAAATTGTAAATAATTACGGAAACTTTGAAAATTCATAAATAATTATAGAAAAATCCAAAATGAACAAACTTAGTTTCATTCAACTCCAATTAATGTCTAGTATTTATTAAAAATATCAAACTTTCAAAATTAAGTCAAAGTCAAAAGTTAACTTTCTGGTCAACCTTAGTTAAAATCTAGGCTCATACTTCGAAAAATCATAACTTTTCATAAAAAATTCCAAATTGACTGTGCTAACTATCTAATAAATCATAATAAGGTCTTGTATTTATTACAAATATGAAACTTATAGTGTTCACTCTAATTTTAAAAGTCAAGTTTTAAACCCTTAGTTAACACACTAAGATAATTACTAAAATGTTATTATTCTTTAAAATTCTAGAATTTTCAAACTTGAATAATAAAATTCTCAAATAATCTCTTAAAATCAATCATAAATTAAAGTTTTTAATATTAATCTATCCCGTAATTCCAACCAACTTAAATTAACTTAATCAACCATGATTACTATTTAATAACCAAGTTTGTGGTTTTATTGCATGGCGTGGATGAATATACTTGCTGTGTCTGCTTACTTTTATTGCACTACGTGGATGATTGATGTGTTTGGCGATGAGATTACCCTTAGGATAGGAACGATCTGGATGTTCACATAGTTTTTTGCAGGCGACCAAGCTCATGCAGGGTAATAAAAAGGGGGCTAAATCAATAAAAAAAATTAATTATAGATATGCTTGCACATGTGCTTCAGCTACTAAGCCCCAAATAAAAAGAGTGTTGCCAATTAATTTATTTATTTTTCTGCACATTCATATATAACTGCTTGGGAATAAATGCTTTTGATTTATTAAATGCTTAGCATAAACCTACATGGGAGTCTAGATTTTCTTTATTTCATATAAATATAATTTGTATAAGTGTTAAGTATTGCGAAAGTGGAGTTTTTAGTTGGGATACATAGATCCAAAGGATGGATTCCAAAGAGAAAAGGACACCCCTAAAGGGAGTGGCCCTTTTCTATTTGGAAATCCAAATTTGGATCACTGCCTCCCTACCCAAAGAAGAAAGAGTGGCCATCCCCTCAAAGGAAGTGCCCTCTTATCCATTTGGGTAGCATTCTACGAAGAATCAAAGGAGCTTAAAGGAAATGAGCCTGATGGAGAACAAGATTGAAGAATTGAAGATAAAAAGTATCCCACTCAAAACATTTACTTGCGTCTCTACTAGGTTTAGAATTTGGGTTATTATCAGTGGTGCCTGACCACTTTACTTTATGCAAGACTCTGGTTTGTAATAAGCAATGTAATTTGCCTATAGACATTTACTAAATAATTAATTTATATTTGATGTGTTGATATGATTTCCTTTATAATTGCCTACTTTTTTTAGTTTTTTAGCATTTGTGTGCCTCTTTTATTTTTGCTTGGATACATGAGACTCATGAGGTTGTAAAATTTTTATACTCATAATTATAAAGTTTGAAATTTAGTGAGTCTAAATAACATAAAAAAATAATTAATCTTGAGAATTTGGTGGGGATTGACCCCATGGTCGCATGCATATTTCTATACTTTTTTTTTCCTTGCTTTAGAACCTTCCCCGCCTACGGGTAGAGTCGGGATAGTCTGACCTATGAGGATGATGTGCTAGACCTGGAGAAGCCTAGTCTTCTAAAAAATTATTTTTTAAGCCTGTTTTAAAGTTTCATGCATATTTGATTTGAAGTTTTTGACTAGCATGCATTGCATTAGAAATATATTTAAAAGAGTCAAAATTTTAGTTGCATTCATCCTTAGCATTTTTCACCCAACATAACTCAAAGGGGTTAATTAGGAAAATCTCTAGATCTCAACCCCAGCTCTCCAAAACTTTAAGGAAAATATCACTACCACTCTTTCATAACAGATTGAATTCATATATTTTAAATTGATTAGGTGGTAAGCTGGCTCCCAAATCTAGGCTGGGATAAGTTCAGGTTTTACACTGCAATAGTTAGGTTCAGAATACTATGGTTAGTGTCAAAATTTAGATTTAGGATCTGGGGTAGATATTTGATTATAAGACCCCAACCTTTGGGAATATAATCCCAAGTTTCTAATAAAATGCTCAACTTTAATTAAATTTCATTTCAATTCAAAATGTAAAGCCCAACATTTAGATTAAGCTGGGACACTTTCAGATGGTTCTGGAATCTCAAAGTATCCCCTACTTTTCTTCCCTTAATTCCATTAATAATTGCTCAACCTTGCTTCAATCCCTTTTGAATTTCCAAAAATTTACCCCTCTTTTATATCACTCCTAGAGAATCTAACAAATTTTTTTTCACTAATTTAATCGAGAGTTTTTGTAGGAGACTTTGTCTCCCTACGATTTAATTAACTACTAGGGCTTTCCCTTGTAAGAGATTTAGAACCACACAAGCATCTGATTTTAAAAATTAATTTTTTAAAATTTATATTGGATATCTTTGGAAAGATTAAAGATGATCGTTATCATCGTATTCAAAGAATTATCATCGAATGATATTTTCTCCCTTTGGGGAGATATATCTTTCATTGATAAAGCTTTGGATATGAACTTAACAATCAAACATCTTGATTATTATAGCTGGATATTTAGTGAACTTTGACCCTTCGAAGCTATATGAAGTTCTCTTTATAATCTGGTTATAATATTCAAGGTGAGATTCATAATTCTGAATCTGAATCCCATCCTAAAATTTTATTTTCACATTTTGAGGTGATATACATTTTTTAATGAGATAATTTTATTTCAGAATTATAATTTAACTTTAATTTTAAAATTCACAAAGAAAACCAAATTTTTTAAAACCTGATTTCAAAATTCCACCAACAAAATCGCAATTCAACTGGCAATGATCTGGACTATAATCATATTTTCTCGAGGAGGTCCTATTACATTTAGGCTTGTCAAATGAGATTCCTCAAATACACACCTAATTATGATGTGTATGTGGAATCTCTCATAGCCCCTTTGTGGATCTCCTTCCCTCCTTGATTACATTTTTTTAATTCCCAAATCTTATTTGATTTAGCTTCCATTTTCGGTAGGCCTTTGCAAACTAATCAAGCTATATCATCAATTTCTCATTCATCTGTTGATCGTGTTTTAGTTTAATTGGATATATTAAAGAAACATCCCAATGAGATTTGGATTGGCTCGAAACTAAACGGTTATTTTTAGAAAGTTGAATTCTAAATTTTACCTATTTTCTATTCTCATTATAAGATGCATGGATATGGTTTAAATGTGTGTTATAAGTTACAACCACATCTTTCAAAAGAAAAGGATTCTTCTAAATCATCGCATAGAAGTGAATTACCTTCAATTGAACTTGATGTTGTAACTCCTAATACTGATGGAAATGTGGGTAATATTGCTCAAGTATAAGATCACATTAATGAATCTTTACTTATGGATTATGCTCATGTTAAGTCAAACCCTAATAAAGTGATGATTTGAATCAAGTACATGGAGTTAATCTTTACTCTATCTCTTCTTTTCCTACTGTTTGTCAAAATGTGAATGATCAAAGTATTGCTATTAATCTAAATAATGATTCTTTTTCTGTTAGTCCTCACATGGAGGCTGGGTTGTTAAATAATAATTTTATGGATGAGGAGCCTTATCAAACTGTGGTGATTGTTTAGGAAATTGTCCAAACCGGTGTGGTGAAGGAGAAAGGTGTTAATGAATTAAGCAATGAAACCACTTTGGAAGATGGTGTTTTTTATAAGGAAGGAGAAATGCCTCTCTTAAGGGGGCAATCATTTATGATTAATGATAGTAAGTTTCCTTGGAATGATCAATATCATAGAAATGCTTTTAACGACATGGAGGATATGGATATGATGGCTAAATCTTTTGCTAGAGATGATAATGATACTAGTTTTATGAAGGGTTATAGTAGGAGATATAGGAAGCAAAGGAATTTCATTTTATAACCTACTATAATTACCCATTCACATACTTTTCATTAACCTAATGTTTTTAATGTTTAATGCTATTATTTGGAATGTTAGGGGCATTGGGTGGCCATTTTCTAAATCAAGAGTTAAAAACTTATGTCATATTTATAATGTTTTATTCTTGTTTTGCTTGAGCCTTTTATTTCCTCTAAAAAGTTACTTGGAAATGCTAAATTTCTAGGATTTAAATATGCTATGTCGAATGTGGCTAATAAAATTTGGGTTTCTTGGAAAGCTCATGTTCGGATAGACCTAATTGGTAACTTTACTAAAGTTATACATTGTAATATTGAAATTTCTAATTTTTAATGTTGTGACTCTTTTATTTATGCTGTGTATTCGCGTTATACAAAAAAGCTTTTATGGGAACAAATCACTCATTTCCATAGTATTTGAAACTTAACCTGGCTTGCTGGAGAGGATTTTAATACTATATCTAACCCATCTGAACACATAGAGGGCTCTCTCCTTATCTATCAATCGATGGAGGATTTTAATAGTATGATTATGGATTGTAATTTAATTGATATTAGTTTCTCTGGTAATAATTTCACTTGGAATCATTGGAATTTATAACAAAGGTTAGATCGGGTGTTATTTAATGATTGTTGGCTTAATTCTTTGGAGTTTACAATTATTAACCATCTTAGCAGGACCCTCTCTGATCATTCTCCCCTTCTTATTAAAATTAAAACTAGATCTACGGAGTTTCCTTCTTAATTTAGATTTCAAAAAATGTGGTTGCTTCATGATTATTTTATGGACTTGGTTAAGGATAATTGGCATGCTCCTTTGCATCTGAATAATTCTATTTCTGGAATGAGAACATTTTGGTTAAAGTTGAAAAGGCTTAAACAAATTTTAAAATGGTAGAATCATAGTGTTTTTAAGAATCTTATCTCCAACATTTTAATCACGGAAGTCAATGTGCATTCTTATAAGACTCAGTGTTAATTGGTGCCTTTTGAAGCTAATTTTTGTTTACTGAGATAGGCTAAAGATTGCCTTTATAAATTACAAGCTCATGAGGAAAGTTTTTGGAAGCAAAAAGTGGCTGTTAAACTTCTAGTTGAAGGTGATAATAATACTAAATATTTTTATTCTTTGGTAAAGAGGAAATGTGACATTAATTATATTAATAAAATTAATCGTGTTGATGACTCTGTTATTGAGGATGATGTTGAAATTGCTAAGCTGTCTAACATTTTCAAAATCATCTTAATAAAGCCTTCAATACTTCTATTATTAGCAATCCTTCTATCTTCTCTAATATTTTTTCTCTTGATGATAATGTTTTCCTTTCTAAATCTCCTTCTTTTGAGGAGGATAAAGAGATTATTTTTGGTATAAATGGTGAGTCGGTTGTAGGACCGGATGGTTTCACGTTGAAGTTTTTTCAAAAAACTTTGCCTATTATTAGTTATGATCTCTTTTATTTTGTTATTGATTTAATTGCTGATAATTCTATTCCTAAATTTTTTACTTCTACTTCTATTTTGCTTATTCCCAAGAATAATTTTGTTTGAACTTGGAAGGATTTTAGACCTATTAGTTTGTGCACCTTTTTTTATAATTTGCTTTATAAAATTCTGATGAAACATTTAATGGAATTTTTGCCTAAACTTATCTCACCTTTTCAAATGGGTTTTGTTAAAGGGTGTGTTATTACTGATAATATCCTTTTGGCTCAAGAATTTTATAAAGATCTGGATGTCAAGATTAGAGGTGGTAATATGATTCTGAAACTTGATATTGCTAAGGTTTTGATAACATTGATTGGAATTTCCTTTATAATATTTTGAAGTTGTTTGGATTTGGTTTAAATTTTATCAATCTCATTAAACATTGCGTTGAAGTCTCTTGGTTTTAAATCATTATTGATTATAAGAGCAATGCTTTTTTTTGAATCTTCTCATGGTTTGAGACAGGGTGATTCTATTTCTCCTGCCCTCTTCATTATTGCAACTAAGTACCTTTCTAGAGGTCTTGCCAATCTTTTTTAGAAGTATCCTAGCCTATATTTTAGAAATTTAGGTGGTTTTCCTATATCACATTTATGTTTTGATAATGATTTTATCCTTTTTGCAAATGATTTAATGAATAAGATTATTAGACTTTTGAGCTTTTTTCACCAATTTAAAATGGTGAGTGGTCTTGCTCTAAATAAACATATGTGTTGCTTTATTTCTATAAAAAAATGCCCCTAATGATTGTATTGTGGCTATTAAGAATTTAACAAGTTTTAGCATAGTCTTTTCCCTTTGAAGTAGCTTGGGGTGCCTCTTTCTAAGGGTAAAAGAAAAACTTTTCTTTTTGATGACTTAATTATGGCTGTTCAGATTAAACTTTTGTCTTGGGATTCTAATTTTTTGAGTTTTGGAGGTCGTTTAATTCTCATTAAAAATGTTCTTTGTTCTCTTCCTGTTTATAGTTTTCAAACGTTGCTTCCTACTTAGGCAGTTTTTTACAGGATTGATAGGATTTTCAATGAGTTTTTTTTGGAAAGGGCTAGTAGTAATTCAAAAATTCACTTGTCCTCTTGGGATAAATATTGTGGTGCTATGGATAAATGCTCTTTGGGTTGTAAGTCTATGAATGTTTTTGCCTATTCTTTTTCCTTCAAGTTATGGCACAACTTTCATGCTAATTTGAGCCTTTGGACTAATTTTATGGTTGCAAAATATTATGGGGGTAAACATCCCACCACGTGCTATTTTTGCAAAGGTAACTCTAAAGTGTGGCAAAATATTATGGTTGTTGAGCCTTCTATCTTTTGGGGCCTTGGTGGTTGTAATATTTTCTTTTGGCAAGATCATTGGTTGGGGCCAGATATTAGTTTTATTACTAATACATCCTCCAATGCGACTGTGAAGGTGAATACTTTTTTTATTGATAACTATTGGGATTATAAAAAACTTTCTAGTGTTCTTCCTGATTTTATTATTCAACAAATTTTAGAGCTCCCTCTGAACACTAATTCTAATGATGTTCTGTTTTGTGCATTGTTTAAGATGGTAGCTTTAGATCAAAGGATGCTTGGCATTCCTTTAGATTTAAGCATGAGGTTTCCAAGATTTTCTATATCATTTGGCATAAAAGTATTCCTACCACGGTTACTATTTTTGTTTGGAGAATTTTACAGAAGTTCATTCCTATGGATGATAATTTGATTAAAAGAGGCTTTATCCTTCTATCTAAGTGCAAATGTTATTATCATGTGAATAAGATGCATCATGTTTTTTTATTTGGTCCTTTAGCTATCAAGACTTGGACTTATTTTGATGAGCTTTTCCATTTAAATTATCTTAATGCAAACATTTCTATTAAAGCTCTGGTTAACAGTTGTTTTATTAAGTCCAAAGGTCATATCAGAAATTTTATTCCTACCCTTTTCCTTTGGTATTTATGGTTAGATAGGAATAATTCTCGTTTCAATGGTGCGGTTATGAACCACCATAGAATTATCCAAAATGTTAAAGATAAGGTTACGGCTCTGTATTCTGCTAAGTTGCCTTATGTCAAGAACTTTCAAAATTATTTTTCCACTGCAGCTGATTTAGGTATTAAGTTAGAGGTGGATAATCTTTCTAGAGATCCTAGGTTTATTTATTGGACTAAGCCCCCTTTTAACTCTTATAAACTGAATGTTGATGGTCCTAGCATAAAATCTATTATAGGATATGGTGGAGTCATCAGAGATTCTCATGGTAATTTTATTTTGGGTTTTGCTTATCCTTTACTTAATTGTGATGTCAACTTTGCTACTACCTTTGTGGTTCTCCATGGCGTAGACGTTGTTTCTCTCTTGATCTCACTAATATTGTTTTTTTAGATTGGTTCTGATTACTACTTTCAGTATTTTAACACTGTGGATGATACAGTTTGTTCATCGACCTTATTTTATATGAGGGACATTAAGAACTTATTAAGTCTTTTAAACTGCTTTTTTCTATTATTCTCAAGGAGGGCAATGCTTGTGCTTATTGGGTTTCCAGGTGGGAGTGTGGTTTGGATTCCATGGAAGATTTCTCAGTTTCTAACCTTCATGTTCCTTATAAAGGTCTTTTAATATTGGATAAGACTAAGTTATCTTATTTTAATTTTTAATGGTGATGCGGGTGTTGTTTTATTGATGGCTGTATGGCTATGTGTTTGCCAACCTTTCTATTTCTATTTCTTGGACTGTTGGTCTTTATTTTTTTGGTGGCTAGGATTGATGCTTGGTTTCTGGGATCAATTTGGTGTTGCCTTGATCTGGTTAGAGTTTATTGAGTCATTTTTTCATTATTTTGGGCTTCCTATCTCCTGCACTATTTTTTGTTTCTATTTTAGTCATTTTGATGCATGTTGGGTGTTAGATTACTAGACCAGTGAATTTCCTAGTGTGGGGTTGTTGGCTTATTCCTAGGGGAACTTTGGTGCGGCCCGTTAGTATGTCTAAGTTTGGTTGGTCGCTATTATCAATAACTCTTGTTGGTTTTATTGGGGTCTTTTGAGCTGGGTTGTTGGAACTGTCTGGTTTCTGTGGAGCCTAGTTTTCCGTGGTACTTTAGTTATTCTTAATATTTGCCTAAGCTGTCAGGTGCCCTCTGGTTGGCTGGGTGATATGGTTTTGGCTGCTTATTTCTCGTTTAGGTGGAAGTGGCTTTGTGATATGGTTCTTATGTCTTTGTATTTGTAGCTGAGTTGGTGGATTATGGGGTGGTTTCCCCTTTCTCTTGGTTTCCTTCTCGTTGATGGTTATTTCAATTATTATTAGTTTTTTCATCATATTATCTATTACTATTATTTATGTTTTTGTTTTTTTTTTTCCTGTTTTGCAAAAAGTGCTTAGTGTAGGTGATCGTTGTGATGATATATTAGTGGTGGTGCTAGAGCTGACTTCTGTTTTTTGTTGCTTTCCATTTTTTTGGGTGCTTACTCTTGTGCACCGTAGAATGTACCTAAGTCATTTTGTTATTTTCCTTAATAGGGAACTAGAGCTCTTAGTTTCTTTTTATTTTCTTTTTGTAGCTCTTTTGAGCAATAGTGAGCTTGAGATCCCTTTAAAAACTCTGTACTCCTTTCTCCAATTAACGTGTAGGCCCCTCCGTGGGTTTCCCCTAAAAAAAGGGTTATGAACTACATGTGACAAATATATTTGTTGGGATTGATTTATGATATTTTGATATAATGCCTAAACTTGTGTGTATGCATTTTGTTCATCCTTATATTACAAATATGTTTCTTATGATTCTATTAAGAAAGCAAACTCTAACATAACTCTGTTAGAGAATGAATAATAAAACTTCATTTAAGCAATAAATTTTGGTAGTGGTTACATAGTATGAATAAACAATTTTACAAAGTGATGAGCTTCAACCCTTAACTTTCTATGACAACTTTGGCATATTCATATCTTAGAAAGTAGAAATTAACACATTATTCTCACATGTAGAAATTAAGAGAAAGAAAATCCAACAAAACACCTTACTAATTCAAAATCTTAAAGAACAAAAGTATGAAATCATTACCTTCTTGTTCACTCAAAAAACATCTTCCACTTTCTCTTACCTTGATGAAAGAAATCAGATAAAATATGTATTTTTCGGTTCATGATATCAACATTTTTTAATTATAGTAAGAAAATAATATTCCAATCTCTTACTACATAGATGTCCATCTTGAGGAAAACAAAATTAAAAGGAATCTTCAAACAAAGGTTCTTGATTTCAGCACTCCAACAAGAACATAATAGCATCTCTTTTTTTTAAAAAAAAATAATAATCTCCATTACTTCTCTTTCTAAACAAAAAAGGGCAAGAAGATTAATTAGGATGAAGGTGGAAGAAGATAAATGAAGAGGGAGAGAAATTCAATAAGAAGAAAATATACCAATACATGAGATGAGGTCGGCTAGGGTAGAGGAAATGAGGGCTTCAGCTAGGGATGTTGTCCACACAATCAAGGGAAGCGACAAGAGAGGGGGGTTTCATCTGAGGCTTCTCATATGAGAGAGAGGAATGTATAGGTTTGCAGTTTTGTGAATTGGAGAGAGCGACAGAAGAGACGGTGAGAGGGCTAGGTTTTCATAATAGAGAGCTTGCAAAATCAAATGGAGACTAGTAAATGTCATTTTGAGAATGAATAGTGGAAGAGGCAAACATGGGGGAAACCGGCCTAACTGACCTCTTACTTAGACATCAAGCCAAACCATTTCTTATATCTTTTGAATTCAAATTTTTAATGGACTTGAAATAATAATGTCAATTTTAGTTTGAATTGAGACATATTTTCATTAAATCTAAATTATTAAATTTAATTAATGATACATCTAATATATTTTGACACCATTGGAGAAGTAATTGACAAAAAATATTTTAAAATTGACACAAAATTAATTCAAATCAATCAATTTAATTTAATTTGTGGCAATCTAGTTTTAATTAGTGAGAGATATATAGATTTGGCTTAATCGAAGTGATCATTATTACATCGAACCTAATTCACATCGATTTATCTAAATATCATGCTTGTTTTATTTGATTTAGGTTGAATTAGAAAGTCAGGTAAGTACTATGTTAGTGGGTATCCACCTAAGGGAAGTCCTAAAAGCAGTGTCTACCTTAGGTTGCAAACACCTAGACACTAAAGATTAATTTGGGGAAATTAACCTCAAATAATGAGGTCAACCCTCATTATTGTACATTTTCTGTCAATTCATATGATTATTCTATAAATAAGTTGTAGGTCATATCATAAATAAAGCAATAATTCTTTACCACGTACTAATTCAATACGTAGAATGAACAAATCTTTCATAATGGTGCAAGCGATAAAAAAATCATGAAGCTCTTTATAGTTGAACTTTACATTAAACTTATAAATGGATGAGTTTGAGAAGTTTGTAAAATAATTTAACATATCTCAAGTGTCTCTTTCGTTATAAGCTTGTAAGTGCCATTTTAGATTGATAATTCCATACTTGATATCACATTCAAATATTGATTAGCATTTTTTCTTACATTTACTTATTTTACCATCATTTGCAAGAGTCATCATCTCAATACCATACAACTAAAGTCAATTATGCTCCACTTCTTATTAACTCAAACCATATCATTTTATTTATCATCATTTTCCTCAATGTCCAAACTATTAAATACATCATTATCTATGACATTAGCATTATTACAAGCTACTTGTTTGTTTTGTTAACAAGGTGACTCTTAATAATAGTATAAGAATCCTTCATCTAAATAAGATAGTAAACACAATTAAAAAGTAAATATGCAAACTTGTATTAATATTCAAAGAATTATAAGGCTTGACTCTAAATCCAATCCAAATAACATAAAAAGATTTACAATCTAAATCTCAATATTTTCAATGAGGGCATATTATATATAGAATAAACAAATCACTAAACATATATCTTTTCCTCTCTCAAAGTCCTCCTATAATATATATGTATATATCATACAAATACAGTTATTTGTTTTGTTAATTGAAAAAAATGATTTATATTAGGGAAAGCAAGGAAAGCTTTAAAAAATTTGTTCATCGCTACAAAATAAAGGCCCATTAGTCATATTTGTAGGAGTTGTGGCCAAAATGAAACCCAAGGAGTAGAAGAAACTGATTTTCAGATTTTCATCTTCGCGATTGTTTCGCCCTTTGCCGATGGCGACGGAGGATCGCCGGACTCAGGCTCCCGGAGTCTCAGTCAACCTCCGTCTTCCTCCACCATCATCCAGAAAGATATCGTGTCAGTTTGATTCGTCTCCTCCTTCTTTTGGAGACAAGTTTCTTGGAAGGGAAGTTTCAGTCAGGCTTAACAGAGAGAAGCCTCTCATCATCAAGGAAGGAGCATTAGAAGAGAAGAAGAAGTTAGTTGACTGTATTGGTAAAGGGAAACAGATTTTAATTGAAGAAGACAAATCTGCGATAATCTTGAACCGAATTGGTAGTTTCAGACAAGAGGTGTGTATGCAAGCCTCCTGTAATAATGTTGTTGAAGGTAATAAAGATAATTCGCAAGATGCTCGTAATAGCTTACAGAATTCGGAAGATCTGGTAATCAATTAATTCAATTCGAATTCTTTGGAACAAGAAGAGAGAATTATGTCTGATATGAGAATTGATCTACTCAAAGTTAGGGAATGTGACTCTGCTCAACTTGGGAATTGTTCTGCAAAGAATGGTACTGCCAATCTTCCTATTACTGAAAAAAAAGGAGCAAAATGCTTGGAGAAAGAAGGAAAACATCAGAGTTTCTGAGATTAATTTCGGAGAAAATTTTGTGAATGAAGATGGAGCTGTTAAACTACATGTGGGAAAAGAAATTGAAAATTCAAAGAGACTGGAAAAATCTCTTGTATTAAAAATATTTGGCAACAACATCCCTTTCTATGTCATTAGCATTGAATTGAGAAGACAATGGTCGAAATACGAAAAATTTCATCTAACTCAACTTGGTCTTGGTTGGGTTCCTTGTGCTTTTGAAAATCAAGAAGCATTGGAAGAAATAACTACTACAGGACCCTGGTATGTTAATGGAAACATAGTGGGCATGGACAGGTGGTCTGCGAATTTCACTCCTAATTCTTTCAAAGGGCTTACAGCTCCAATCTGGATCCGCATGCCAAATCTACCACTTCAATGTTGGGATGAAGTGAATGTTTGTAGAATCGCTTCTTTGATAGGGAGTCCTTATTTGATTGATGGCAACATGTTCTAGTGGTCTAGGAGAGAGTTTGCTAGAGTTTGTGTGAGAATCAAACTCGACGAGAAGCTTCCTTTGGGTGTATGGGTGGAAGGTGAGCTAGGTAAATTCTATCAGAACATAGAATATGAAAGGCTACCAACCTACTGCTTCAACTGTGGTAAACTTGGGCACTTATCGGAGGAATGTTTGAAGAATTATACATCTAATAAGGATAAACAAATCAATGAAATTCATAACATCAGAGGTACCACTGAGAAAGAAGTTCCTATCAGTTCTAGGAAAATTCAAAATTCTGTTGACAATAACAGAGAAGCTGGCGATGGACCATGGATCAAAGTAGACTATAGAACAAAGAAGCTGCAAAGAAAAGCAATAGAAAGCAAGGAGGGATCAAAGGAAATTCACAATTCAAAAAGTAAATCCGTGGAAACTGATGGAGTAGCAGTTCTCAATAACTCTGTCACAGAGAAAACTGACTCTGTTATTATTAATGATCCTACAAATGTGATTCATATTGAGGAAGATGAAGGCTCAAAATCAAATAATATTGCTGAAAAGTTCTCTATTGTTGAGGAATTGAAATCAGGAGAGAATTCTGAAGGTTTTAAAGCTATGTCAACAAACAAGTTTGATATTCTGGGAAGTTTAGCAGAAGAAGGTGAAATATGTGAGAAGGAAGTACAAACAAAAGATCAGGGGGTCAAACAAATTCAGAATACTGAAGTAGCAAGTAAAGTTTGTGAGGAGATATCATCTTTTGTGAAGAAAAAGGAACTAAGTAGCTCAAGAATCTGGGACCAATCACCTTAAGACAAGAAACAGGAAAATCAAAGAAAATGCTAAGGAGAAAGGGGGAGTTCTTTCCTCTCTGATCCAAAAATGAATTCCATCCTATTTTGGAATTGTAGAGGAGCCAAAAAAATGAGAGCTTCTCTCTACCTCAAGGAGGTAGTAAAAAATCAAAATGTTTTGTTTATTGGGCTATTGGAGACTAAACTAGTCTCTATTGATATTAAGGATGCAGAATCTTTGATTGGCACAGGGTGGAATTACAACTATGAACCATCTATTGGGTTATCAGGAGGCATTCTTGTTTTGTGGAGAAGCAATCAGCAAACTTCAATTTAATTGAGTCTTCATCTCAATACATCATTAGTGATTTGGATATCCTCAATAAAGGGATATGGAGAATAGCTACTATATATGGTAGTACTAATGTGATCAATAGAAGAGGTCTATGGAATGGTTTGAATAATCATATCACTAAAGTTATACCTTTGGTGATAGGTGGAGATTATAATTGTATACTGGCTAAAGAAGACAAGATTGGTGGTAGGAAATTCTCTTTTTCCTTGGGGCCAAGAGAAATGAATTATTTCATTTCTTCTAATGACATCCATGAGCTCAAGTTTACTAGTCCTAAAATGACTTGGAGTAACAACAAAAAAGTATTTGAAAGGATAATGGAAAGACTAGATGGTGTTTTAGTTAATGCTAAAACTGTTAACAGTAATAAAAAACTGTTTGTTAAACACCTTCCCAGAGTCGCTTCCGATCACTGTCCAATTCACCTGGAAATTTCTGAATTTCATTCAAATAGTAAAAATTTCATCAAATTCGAAGAGGTGTGGGCTTCTTAACCAGCGTCTTTTGTTGTGGTTAAAAAGGCTTGGAAGAGAAGAGATTCGGGAAACCCAGCAGAAATTCTGAATTACAAATTCAAAAGGGCTCTTAAATCATTATTCTTTTGGAATAAGGCAAAGCACAAAGAACTGAATCAGATGAAGGATTTGCTCAAGGAAGAAATTCTCAATCTTCAAACCAAAAAGGCTGAAAATGGAATGCTTTCTGTGGAAGAATGTTCTCTTCTAAAATAAAAAATTAATGACCTTAATTCTACTCTAGCACGGCTAAATTCTTGGTGGAAACAACGATCCAAAATAAAATGGATTGGTGAAGGAGATCAAAACACAAAGTTCTTTCATTCTATGGCAAGTGCAAGAAGAAACAATAATCAAATTCTAAATATCAAGGATGAGAATGGAATTGTGGTGGAAAATCAGAACAACATTGAATACATATTGGTTCAATTTTCAATGAAAAATGGCAAAACAGAAAGTGTAACCTGGAAGGTTGGCCGAAAAAATACTCTGTTCTGAACGATGAAGATAAGGATCATTTAAATAATGAATTTTGTTTTGAAGAAGTTGAAACTGCAATTAAAGACACCTCAGGAGGTTCATCTCCAGGAATTGATGGTATTTCTTACTCCTTTCTCAGAAATTATTGGCATATTATTAAAAATGATGTTTGGGAAGCTTTGAAGAACTTTTTTGAAAATGCTGTTATGAACAAGGATTGGAAAAAAACATTGATTGTTTTGATTCCCAAAACAAACAATCCTACTTCTGCTAATAATTATAGGCCAATAAGTCTTTGCAATACTGTGTACAAGATAGCTTCTAAAATAATCCTAAACAGAATGAAAATCATTATCCCGAAACTTATATCAGTTGAACAAGCTGCTTTTATAAGAGGGAGATCAATTCAAGATCACATCCTTATAGCGCACAAAATCATTCATAAATTCAGATTTTTGATAGACAATAAAGGTCTTGTCTCTATTAAATTAGATATGGAACAAGCCTATGATTCAATGGGTTGGCCAACTCTACAAAAAAATTCTCTCTTACTTTGGGTTTCCGGTTTTCTTTTCGGATCTTATACTTGAATGTGTGCTTAACCCGGAATTCTCTATTTTAATTAATGGTAAACCTTCAAACTAGATCAAAGCTAATTGTGGTCTTAGACAAGGGTGTCCCTTGTCTCCTTAACTATTCATTTTATGTTCTCAAGTTTTTTCTAATGCTATCAATAGAAAGGATGATTTTGGTGTTCGGGTTAGCAATAACAGCCCAAGGATTTCTCACTGCTGATGACATTATCCTCTTCTCTGAAGCCAAACTTAAAAACATGAGAACTATTAAAGGCATTGTGAAAAACTACTGTGGTTGGACAGGTCAAAAAGTGAATATTAACAAATCAGGCATGCTATTTGGAAATGCAGTTTCTAGATCAAAGAGAAGAAAAATCAAAAACATCTTGGAATTCAAAGAAATGAAGGAATTCAATTATTTGGGAACTAAATTGGATTTAAAGAGGATGTCTAAATCAGATTTTCAATTCATATTGGAAAAGATCTTGAAGATGTTTAACAACTGGGGTATCAAATTCATTTCATTAGCTGGAAGAATTCCATTGGTAAATCATGTAATTATTTCTATTCCTTCATATCATACTACTGTTTCATTAGTTCCTAAAGCAATCCTTAAAGAGGTGGAGAAACTGTGCCGGAATTTTATATGGGATAAATCTAATGTAAATCACGGTTTGCATTATGTTGGCTTGAAAAAGTTATGTGATCCAGTGGAGAAGGGAGGCAGAGGCATTCATTCTTGCTTGAATAAAATGGGTCCTCTAAGAGCTAAACTTTCTTGGAAATACATGAAGGAGAAAGATTCATTGTTACACAAGTTTTTATACCCCAAGTATAGATCTTGTTGGGATAATGTTAACAGATTCAAATCTAATTATGCAGCTTGGAAAATTATTAAAAACCGTGGCAAATCCTTGAGGATCATTGTTAGATGGAGCATTTCTAATGGTCATTCTATAGATGTATTTAAAGACATATGGATTTGGGACAAGTGCTTAAACAAGTGGCCTGCTTTTGTTATCACTCATGAAGAGATGGCAGATGATCTCAAAGTTGAAAAATTTATTTCTGTAAATCAATGGAGGACTATGGAATTGGTGAATTACTTTGGCAAGGAACTGATGGAAATAATATGCAGGATTAAAATTGATCCATAAATGATTGAAGATCAAATGGAACTCATTTACATGGAATCTGGGAAAACTATTACATATATGGTCACGGATAGAATTGCATATATCTCTACTGATTTGGCTGGAGATAAAAACAACTGTAAATGGATGAAGAAATTGAAACTAAATGCTAGGATTGTTAACTTCTGGTGGAGAATTTTGAATAAAGCATTACCTACTAATGATTTCTTATGTCATAGGAAAATTAGTAGGATTTCTAAATGTCCTAGAGATTGAAATGAAGAAGAGAACATTGATCATCTTGTTTGTAAATGTAAAAAAATGGTGGAAGTTTTTTGTCAGCTGAATAGATGGGTATTTCTCATTCTTCTTTTTGAAAATATAGAGGAATTGTATACTTGGCTTTCGGATAAAAATGTCTTTCTTCCGACTCTTCTGTGCAATGCAGTTTATTTTATTTGGAAAGATAGGAATGATATTGTTCATGGGAAGAAAGAAAGAAGCTCTTTTCATATAGCTGCCGAAGCTATTAGTTATACAGGAATTCTTAATTCCTAGAACTATGACTGAAAGGAAAGGTTGAATACCAATCAGCAAATGCTGTCTCAAAACCGTTGGTATGCTCCTCCTCCTAATTGGATCAAGGTCAATGTTGATGCTACATTATTCAAATCTTATAAAGGAGGTATTGGAGGAGTGGCTAGAGACCATAAAGGAAGATTTATAACATATTATGGATTTTCTCAAATTCATTGGGACATTACTTATCTAGAGTTTCAAGCAATTACTACAGTAAAAGAAATGATCAAGGATCGAGTGGATGGATATCAAGGTATTATTATATAAAGTGATAACTTCAATGTTATTAAGATGATTCATAAATCTATCAGAAAAGGAGATCGAGGTATGGATAAACTTTCTTTTCAAGAAAAATTTCATTATGTTGTTTTTAACCATGTTAGTAGAGATTGTAATAAGTTAGCCGACTTATGTGCTAACTTTGGTACTTTTTCTTCTTTTTTTTGGGATGATATAGTGATTGATAAGGTTCCTTCTTCATTTATCAGTATTTTGAAGAAGGAATCTCACGACTGTAATAGTTAGGTCCTTTATTTCTTTTATATAGTTTTACTTTATGCTTCTTCAAAAAAAAAAAAAAAGAGTAGAAGAAACCATTCAGGGGATAAAACTATTATTGGAATGAAGGGGTTATTTTTTCTATCAAAGAGAAAAACACTCGACTTTTCTAAGTTCACATATGTCGTTGCCATGGATAAACAAACTGGTAAACTACTTGAAATGTTGAGAATGAGCAATTGGTAGAGATGAGTAACACTAACTTCATTAGCTTTAACAACTATAATCATAGCAGTGGTGTTCTATAAAGGAAAAATGAAAAATGGAAACTTATAAATTGCACAAATCCTTACGATCACATGATAATATTTTTGGGAAAAAGGGCCCTTATCAAGTAAAATTCAAGTTATTGGTCAAACATAAATTTGAATAAAAAATTAAATGGGTCAAGTTTCTTGACATTTACCCGACCCAAAATTTAATTGAATCAACGAATACCTGAAATGTTTTGTCAGGTTATTATGTCAAGACTTTTTTTTTATCGAAATGTTATGTCAGGACAATTAATCTGCCATGCCTTAGAGATGCTATTGTGAGCATAAATATCAGACCCCTACCAATTCTTTTTCATGGCTATTTGCTATAAATAGCAACAAGCCACTTAGGAATGAATGCTGAATAAAACTTGAGGTGAAGAGAATAGAAGCAAGGGAAGAGAAGTTTGTGCAAAATGTAAGGTTGGTTATATCAGAAGAATTTTAGATATATTAGTGTTTCTGAATTTTGTTAATTTTTTTTACAGGTTGTTGAAAAGGTAATGTTGAAAGAGATGATTTTGTTAGTGATTATAGATGACCTTATTAATGATTATTGTTTTTGTTATAGAAATAAAAAGAAAAATAACAATAATAATAAACAAAAATTAAAAATATAAAGAGAAATAAATAAATAAATAAAATAATAATAATAATAATAATAATAATAATAATAATAATAATAATAATAATAATAATAATAATAATAATAATAATAATAATAATAATAATAATAATAATAATAATAATAATAATAATAATAATAATAATAATAATAATAATAATAATAATAATAATAATAATAATAATAATAATAATAATAATAATAATAATAATAATAATAATAATAATAATAATAATAATAATAATAATAATAATAATAATAATAATAATAATAATAATAATAATAATAATAATAATAATAATAATAATAATAATAATAATAATAATAATAATAATAATAATAATAATAATAATAATAATAATAATAATAATAATAATAATAATAATAATAATAATAATAATAATAATAATAATAATAATAATAATAATAATAATAATAATAATAATAATAATAATAATAATAATAATAATAATAATAATAATAATAATAATAATAATAATAATAATAATAATAATAATAATAATAATAATAATAATAATAATAATAATAATAATAATAATAATAATAATAATAATAATAATAATAATAATAATAATAATAATAATAATAATAATAATAATAATAATAATAATAATAATAATAATAATAATAATAATAATAATAATAATAATAATAATAATAATAATAATAATAATAATAATAATAATAATAATAATAATAATAATAATAATAATAATAATAATAATAATAATAATAATAATAATAATAATAATAATAATAATAATAATAATAATAATAATAATAATAATAATAATAATAATAATAATAATAATAATAATAATAATAATAATAATAATAATAATAATAATAATAATAATAATAATAATAATAATAATAATAATAATAATAATAATAATAATAATAATAATAATAATAATAATAATAATAATAATAATAATAATAATAATAATAATAATAATAATAATAATAATAATAATAATAATAATAATAATAATAATAATAATAATAATAATAATAATAATAATAATAATAATAATAATAATAATAATAATAATAATAATAATAATAATAATAATAATAATAATAATAATAATAATAATAATAATAATAATAATAATAATAATAATAATAATAATAATAATAATAATAATAATAATAATAATAATAATAATAATAATAATAATAATAATAATAATAATAATAATAATAATAATAATAATAATAATAATAATAATAATAATAATAATAATAATAATAATAATAATAATAATAATAATAATAATAATAATAATAATAATAATAATAATAATAATAATAATAATAATAATAATAATAATAATAATAATAATAATAATAATAATAATAATAATAATAATAATAATAATAATAATAATAATAATAATAATAATAATAATAATAATAATAATAATAATAATAATAATAATAATAATAATAATAATAATAATAATAATAATAATAATAATAATAATAATAATAATAATAATAATAATAATAATAATAATAATAATAATAATAATAATAATAATAATAATAATAATAATAATAATAATAATAATAATAATAATAATAATAATAATAATAATAATAATAATAATAATAATAATAATAATAATAATAATAATAATAATAATAATAATAATAATAATAATAATAATAATAATAATAATAATAATAATAATAATAATAATAATAATAATAATAATAATAATAATAATAATAATAATAATAATAATAATAATAATAATAATAATAATAATAATAATAATAATAATAATAATAATAATAATAATAATAATAATAATAATAATAATAATAATAATAATAATAATAATAATAATAATAATAATAATAATAATAATAATAATAATAATAATAATAATAATAATAATAATAATAATAATAATAATAATAATAATAATAATAATAATAATAATAATAATAATAATAATAATAATAATAATAATAATAATAATAATAATAATAATAATAATAATAATAATAATAATAATAATAATAATAATAATAATAATAATAATAATAATAATAATAATAATAATAATAATAATAATAATAATAATAATAATAATAATAATAATAATAATAATAATAATAATAATAATAATAATAATAATAATAATAATAATAATAATAATAATAATAATAATAATAATAATAATAATAATAATAATAATAATAATAATAATAATAATAATAATAATAATAATAATAATAATAATAATAATAATAATAATAATAATAATAATAATAATAATAATAATAATAATAATAATAATAATAATAATAATAATAATAATAATAATAATAATAATAATAATAATAATAATAATAATAATAATAATAATAATAATAATAATAATAATAATAATAATAATAATAATAATAATAATAATAATAATAATAATAATAATAATAATAATAATATAAGGATAGAAATAAAACAAATGTCAGTATATATAGCCTAAAAGAATTCACATTAACATATATAACAATAACTTTTTTTAATTACTATAATGTTAGAATTTCATTATCAATTAAAATATTTTGTTCACCTTGTGATTGACTATCCAAAATTATTTCATGCCTGCTTCTATTTTTTGAGGGGAGAGCTATAACTAGTTCAAGATTTTACACCAGCATATATTGGTGGAAGAAATATTCCTCGAGAGATTAACAGTATGTTAACAATTGAACAAGTTAAACTCGGGATCCTTAGAGTTATATATCATGATTAGACCATGTACACAATGAACCTTGAATGTTAAATGGATAATAATGGTGGTCACACTATAATTCATACTACAAATAAAGAGGTTTATGAGTTCCTACTGGTCGAAGCTAGAATTTTTTTTCCCATATATTGATTCAATAATGGAATGGATACCTTCGATCTACCATGAAGCCATGACTTATGGAATGCTCATGTTTCAATGAAAAACTGGAAGCATGTGGAGTGGCGTTTGTGGGATAGGGTGATGTAATAATTTGGTGGTATATAATCTTGCACGATCAAGCCCATGTATAGATTATTTTGTTCGATAGATGGTAAAGGTTGAGCCAAGGTTGTCTTACTTCAGTACCACTGAGGATATGCTGAGTTTTGGAATAGTAGAAGAGAACTTCTAGTGACCATTAGACAACAAATGGGAGATGGTAGAGAAGAATTAGTGACTTATTTCTTATGGTACAAATTATGGGCTTTCCTTTACTTAATAAAGGCACCAATAACTCCACTGGATACTATTCATCCTTGGTTAATAGGGCAAAGGATAGTGATAGGTGATTATGCATATGTTGAAATGAAGCTAAATTTAATAGTATATGAAATTTATTAATTAATACACATCAATAAGTTGGTCGATTACTTCTTGCGCAGCAAAGATATTATCAAGTCATATGTTATAGGGCAGATAGAGAGTTCATATTCAATAAAATAAGTATATATTGACATTATTGAGCTGACAAGAGAAGTGGAGCAATTAGTGTGTATAGATACCACTAGCCGATAATCACCATAATAAAAAAAGGTCATCATATGCAACAGTCCACTAAAAGATCATTATATAATGCTCTAGAATTGTAAACGCATGCGGTTGATCCTCTGAGACATCCCATATATATAAGATCAGCTAATTTTGTTAAATCTTATGGAACCATGGAAAGAGGGCCAACTACGAAATGTGGGGAAGGGAGTTCTGCTCAAGCAAGAGAAGGTGCAAGTGGGTGGAGTAGTTATGACTCACAATCAGGTATCACTACTTCAATTGTGACATCTTTATATGGCCCATAACCTACATACTACTTGAATATCCTCAGTTGGATGGTTCTTTTTTGCTTCCCCACATCTCAAACTAGCAAGACTTACTTCTTGAATAATTACAACTAAACATAGGTACTACGCTAAATAAAGGGGTGGGTGACCAGGAAAAGAACCATAGCTCCATAGGAGGAATAGGTGCTAACCCTCAAGAAACACCCTTATAATAGATTCTATCTAACAAATACAAGAAGAGGAGAGTCTAGTTACACTATAAGAGGAAGAAATGTTGTAATATCTATGAACATTCCATTGTACACATATAATCTTTGGTATTATGATTATTATAATGAGATTATTCTTTCTAGTTGTATTTATTTCATTCATTTATTATAATACCTTTTTAAATTTTATAAATAACCAAAAACCTGAAAAAACCTACTTTAAGGAATAAAATAAATACTAATGAAAAACATGTTAACTTCATTTAAACCTGTTGCAAATCTAGGCCCAAGTACAATTATTTTGATGATAATAAATATTATTATTTATATTGTACTACTATCCATGCATATCTATTTTATTTGAGCTACTCACTAACTTTTAAGGTCCACAAGAACACTTGCAATATAAATATGCTCATGATCAGGTAGAGTAGGATTGAGTCTCTTTGAAATTTCAATTTCAATATACTTTTTTACTTTCTTGAGTTAAGTCATGTATCTGGGGGGGCCGAGTTAAGTAACCTTGCATACACACACTCAGAAGGAGAATTTTGATTAGTTAGAGAATTCTCTACTTTTGATCTGATCGTATAGGATAATTTTAAATTATACTAGATGATCGGTTAAAAAATGAAACCCTAATTTGGGCATCCTAGTTGATTAAGAGTGATCAAACTAATTATACTAAATAATCCCTATCATCAAGAATGATCAGTTACGATTGTGAAAAATAGCTGCCAATTACAATTTAGGCAATACTTTAATTTTATAATTTTGAGCTAATCATACAAGATAATGTAGATTGTCCTGGATGATTCAGGATAACCCTAAACTAATCCTATGATTAGGAGAACAAGTACGGTAAAAATTAACTCAATATGATCATATAGGGTGATCAGTGATGATCCTTCTGGATGAAAGAGAATAGTTATGGGATGATAAGTGATCCCCACTTATCGTACTAGACGAATACCTTAATTTTTCAACTAATCATCTAGGACAATAGACCCCTATCATATTAGATTTTAGAGAAGCGCATAGGATGATGATGCATCACTGAGCATCATACTAGATGAAGTTCAATAATTTTGTACTAATAATACAGGATAATATTTGTATTATACAGGATGATCAGCCTATTTCTCTTAAACTAATAGTACATGGTAATGCAATTTATCCTGGCTAAATTGACTATTTTGTAATAATCATAGAGGATAATCTTTCAATTATACTGGATGATCAATAGCATAGAATTCAAAATTAGGGCTTCTTTTGGAGGCTCTATTAAAGCTCTCTAATTATCTTTTGAGATAATCTTTTGTTATGGAGGAGATCTAAAAGGGAGCTTAGAGAAGGAAGAGGGAGAGATTGAGAGAGAGAGAGAAAGAGAGAGAGAGAGAGAGAGAGAGAGAGAGAGAGAGAGAGAGAGAGAGAGAAACAGACCCTTATGAGGTATTCAAAAAGGTTGCTCCAAGTAAGGCGTTCGTCATCTTCATCAAGTTGCTTCTCTGGTTTCTTGGTGGCTTGGGTGAGAACTTCACCTGCATTAGCTCAAGAATCTTTGCCTACTGTAGGAGAGAGTAAAAAGATTACCAAGTTTTCTTTCTTCACTAGGTGGGTGAAAAAGGATTTATAGGTTCTCAACCTACTCCAGGAGGGAGTAAAAGGATTCATGGTTCTCTGCCACACCGGGTTGGTGGAAAGATTTTGTAAGGGCTTCTTCCACCTTACTGTGATACAAATAATTAGAGTCAGCTTTTATTTAGAGAAATACTTGGAGAGGGACCCAAGAGTGGAACTATGTCAAGTGGACCGACTCACCTACTATAAATCTTAGTTGGTTCTTATCTATTTGTTTTTTCAATAATTTTTAAGTCTAAAGCTTATCCTTTGATTGTATATGATTGAAATCTCGTGTCTATGTTATTGTTAAATTAATTTTGCTTATGCATAAATTGTCCTGTGTTTTAAATTATTCCAAAAGTTTCAAAGAAAATTTTGTTTTTCCTTAAGAAATTTTTTAAATAACCAATTCACCCCCCCCTCCCCATGGTTAGCCTCGTACTAGTTTTTTCGGATTTAACAACTCTCACAAATTTTTAAGTGCTATCAAAGCGAGATTTGTAAGATTAAGTTTTAGAAAACTTTTGAATTAATATTCATGACTAACTTTGGAAATAAAAACACCATAGAAGGATATTCATTTTCTGTACCACCACTTTTTGATAATATTCCTTTTGATTTTTGAAAACTTGCATGTCCATCTTTTTCAATCAATTGATTATCATATATAGAGGCTAGTTCAGGATGGCTATTCTGCCCCCTTTAGATTAGTAAATGGTGTTATAATCGAAATCCTTTTTTTTAAAGGACTACTGATGATACAGATTTAGCACAACTAAATGCCAAATGTCTGAACTATTTTTTTGTGCCTTAAAATCTAAATATTATATGTGTGTTTCTATTTATACAATTGACAAAAAAAATTTGGACAAATTGTGCATTACTTTTAAAGGAACAAAGGAAGTTAAATAGTCTAGGTTGAAAATTCTTCTACATGATATTGAACATTTCAGCATGAAACCTAGTGAATCTGTTTATGAAATGTATACTAGGTTTACACAGATTGTTACATCCCTAAATATCTTAGGAAGAGAACTCACAAATTATGAAAAATTTAACAAGATTATGAGATGTTTACCTTCTTCCTTTGATGCAAAAATTACTATCATTACTAAATTTAAGGATCTAAATATTCATTTAGTTGATAACTTACTTGGATTACTCATTGCTTATGAGCAAGGATTGACTAAAGGCAGCTTGTTACAGGTGAGAAGGAAAAGGATAAAATTATAGCCTTAAAGGCTAATGATTCTAACACTGGTTCTTCTTGTTCTGAACATGATGACATTGTTTTAATAACTAGGAAATTCAAGAGCTTCTTAAGTAAAAAAGGAAAAGCGTCATCTGATATGAAATAATGGTAAGAATAATAAAAATTCTAAAGTTTGTTCTGATGTTATTTATTTTGAATGTAGGAAGCCAGAGCATTTATGTTGAAGGAGAGAATCTCTTTCTCTAACCTATTTTATGGCATAATTTTCTTTTCAATAAAAAATCTATCTCAAGTAAATATTGTTTGTAAAATTAAGATCTTTCTTAAGCTTGCTTAAACAAATCTATCTTGCAATTATAATGTTAAAGTTTTTTATCACATCAAGATCCCTCGTTACTCTTGTCCTTGATTATAACTCTGTTTGTGGTAATTCTTCCTTATGTTAGAGAGAGAGCTCCTATTCTCTAATATCTAAGAAGATATACTCACAATAAGATTTTTTTAAAATTATAAAAGAGAATGTAGCTTGCAAAATCAAAAAAAAATTTGGCCAATGATGCCAACAAAAGAAGCGCAATGACGCCAAAATTGAAAAAACTATAAAAAGATGTGCAAAGCACCAACTCATTTGACAAGAGGCATAAAATGAGCCCACTCAAAAGCAAGCATTCTCTCTTTTTAAATCTTTTAGAACTTAGAAGTTTGGTTCTCAAAGGCTTGATTTCGACTTTTTTCGATCGTGACAAATTTACTTTGGTTCATTATTTTCAAAGATATTTTTTATTAAGCCAAGTGAGGATGGATTTTTTTATATATCCAATTAATTCTTGAGTTAGTCATTGATTTCAAAAAAAAGATTCTGCCGTAAGAAAACGTCTGAGCTAAGGGTAACCATGATCGGATATTCTACTATTCTATGATTGATGAGATTATTACACATTAACTCACATTTTAAATCAATCACATAGAATACTATATCATTTTCATGCCTTGGACAATAAGCTCAAAACAGAAAGAAGTTGCCGCCATAGACAATTAAGGTATACTTTATTTTAAATATCGGCCAGGACGATCATTGATCGGCCAGGACGAATTATCAAATTATGCCTTAATTGATCAGGAAATCAAGGGAGTAATAAGGATGATTGATACGATCATATCGTCCTGACGATCGAGCGTCGGCGATGGACGATCCAGTCAAAACCTTAAGTTACTTCAGGATGATAAATATCGGCCAGCTCGTATCCAGGGCTATTCTCAGGACGATTTTCCCATGATTTGAACTGATCGGCCAGGACGATCGTGAGATCGGCCTGGACAATCAAGCCAATTTTCAATCGTCCAGCTCCATCCATGGCGATGCTCTGGCCGATCTTCTGAGTTTTGTACTGATCGGCCAGGCCGATGTCCATACGGCCTAGACGATAAAGTCGGCAACTTGCAATTAATGAGCTCCTTTGAAGCTATTCATTAAGACTCTGTTCAATTTTAGAACCTTTTGCTGCTGGCCTTGACCTGAGAGGCCTTGAGGAGAGAAAGAAGAGAGGGAGAGAGAGAGGATCTTGTGAGGGAGCTTATGAGGGATTAACAAAGGTTGCTTCAAGGATTGCTATGTTCTTCTTCGTCTAGATTTTCTTCCGTGAAGGGTCGGTAGAGTAAGCAGTTAGTGGTTGTGGTTCTCTGCCAGCTTCAGGAGAAGCAAAAGGAGATAGGTTCTCTGCCTTGCTGGGTTGGCAAAAAGGTGGTTCTTGTGAAGGCTTCTCCGCCTAGCCGTGGGGCTAAAGGAGAGTCACGTTGTAGTGCAATACTTGGAGGGTGCCTCCAAGGAGTGGACGAGATCGACCGAACCACTATAAATTTCTGTTG
>NW_021319423.1:136523-172547 GCF_001605985.2 Dendrobium catenatum
TGGGGGCTAAAGGAGAGTCACGTTTTGTAGTGCAATACTTGGAGGGTGCCTCCAAGGAGGGGACGTAGGTCGAGTTGACCGAACCACTATAAATTTCTGTGTTCTTATTTTTCGCTTCCACACTTTTAATTCCGCATTTATTGTGGTGTGATTTTGGTTTATGCAATTTTTATTCTTTGTGAAAAGAAATTTTAAAATACCAATTCACCCCCCTCTTGGTTAGCTTGGGCCAGTTCTATAGGGCTTAACATCCCTAACGAACTTTCAAAAACTTAGAAGAATTCATGTATCACTTGAGTTTTTCAAAGACTTGATTTCAAATTTCGCGATTATGACAAACTACTTTGATATATTATTCTATAAGATATTTTATGAAACCAAGTTTTGAACATATCTCTTTTTTTATCCAATTAATTGGGTTTTCTGAGACAGGTCTTTTGATTTTGAAAGACGATTTTGCCCTAAAAGAAGTCCGAGCTAAGGGTTAACATGATCGGATATTTTACCATTTTTTAGAATTTTGACTTTGTTAACTCATTGACTTACAAGTCTTTAAAATCAATCACATGGAGGCTATATCATATTCATGCCTTAAAAAAAAATTACTTTTTGTTTAATTCTGTTTTTAGTCTCTGCTTTTTTTTTACTTTCCTCCTTTTTATGATGTCAAAAGGGGGAGTAGTTTGTATACTGTTTGTTCTGTAGTTTGATTCTACTATTAGAAAATTAAAACATTGTTTTATTTCTTTTCCCTATTTCTTGAACTTCTTAGACTATTTCTTGGTTTGCCATCATCAAAAAGGGGGAGATTGTTGCATATCTGATTTTTTGGATTAAAATTTTGATGATAACAAACATCAGTGATTTTCCATGACTACCTTGCCTACTAATTTTTCAGGTTCACAAGAATGAGTGCAACTTAATCCAACTAAAGATTGGGTAGATTAAGATTGAGTCAGTTTGTATTTTTCCTTTCTTGGGTCTATTGTAAACAAAGTGGTTCCTGATGCTAAGTAACCTTGCACACACATAGGGAAAAATTTCTATCTGCTGATTAGAGTTCTCTATTTTGATCACATCATCCGGGCCGATCCTAAAATCGTCCTGTACGATCAGCTTAATATAGAAAACCCTAATTAGGGCATCCTGGTTAAGGCAGCCGATCGGCCAGGACGATATTCGTATTAGCTGGAACGATAGGCTCATATAAAAAAGAATCAGTCATAAGATCTATTTAGGTATTCTTTATTTCTGTACAACATCTAGGATGTTATTCTATCGGCCTAGACGATACAGCATAATTATTCCTAAATTAATCTGGTAATTAAGGAAAGAAATTAAAGGTTGATTACACAATCACATCGGCCGGGATGATCATAGGATCAGCTGGGACGATCGTAGGATCGACCGGGCCAATGGCGTGGATGATTAACATCGACCAGCTTTTATTTATAGCAATATTTAAGACAATTTTCTTCGGATTTGAACTAATCGGCCAAGATGATATCATATCGTTCTGGACATTCTGACCAAAAATTCTCTAATCATCCCAAACTTATCAGGCTGATTGAGAGAAATTTATGCTAATCGGCCAGGCCGATATTCAAATCAGTCTGGACGATAAAGTCAGTTTGTATAAAATAAGAGCTATTTCGAGACTCTTATATTTAAGAGCTCTAGTTCTATCTTAGAGCTAATCTTTTGCTGTTGTCTTGATCTGAGAGAGCCAAGAGGAGAGGGAGAGTGAGGGAGGAACATGTGAGAGGAAGTTTGTGAGAGGGGTTTCATAAAGGTTACTCCAAAAAAGGTTCCAAATTGTCTTCTTCGATCATCATCCTTCGTCCTTCGGTGTTCAAGGGAGGTCTTCTTCAGCAATCGATCAAGGTTCTTTGTCTGCTTCAGGAGGAAGCAAATGGAATTGGATTCTCTGCCTCACCGGGGTCGGTGGAAAGAAGTTTTTGTGAGAGCTTCTCCGCCATGCTGTGGAAGAAAAAGGAGAGTCACTATGTTTAGTGCAATACCCGGAGGGCGCCTCCGGGGAGTGGACGTAGGTCAAGTTGATTGAACCACCTTAAATTTCTATGTTCTTTTACTACTGCTTTCCGCATTTATTTTTCCGCACTTTGATTTTCATTGTGGTGATTTTGGTTTGAGTTTTGTGATTGTGATTTTGATTTAAAGAATTTTTAAAATACCATATCACCCCCCTTCTTCATTAGCCTTGGGCTAGTTTATAAGGGCTTAACTTTCCTAACAAACTTTCATCTTGTTCCATGATTATGAATTATTTTGCTTGAAACCCAATGAATCTATTTCAGACATGTACACAAGATTCACACAAATAGTCACTTCTTTACATGCATTGGGTAGGGAACTAACAAATGCAGAAATAGTTAATAAAATTCTTCATTGTTTGCCTACTACATATGATGCTAAGATAACTGTAATGACATAGTCAAAATATTTAAATCTTTACTTTATTGACAATCTTCTTGGATCACTAATTGCTTATGAGAAATGAGTGAGTCAAAGAAAGATTGATGTAGGAGAACCTCGAAGGGAGAAGAACATAATACTAAAAGTGGAGGAGTTTGAAAGTGATCTATCACAACCTGAGGATGAGGACGACCTCGTGTTAATGACTAGATAGTTCAGAAGCTTTTTGAAGAGAAAGCAAATGAGACTCCATCAATAGAACCGAGTTAAGTTCAATAGGAATGTCAAGGTTTCTAATGATGTGATTTACTACGAATACAGGAAACCTTAACACATTAAGTCAGATTTCCCAAAACTCAAAGCCACTGTTAGCAAGGAGAAGTTAGAGGAGAAACCAACTGTCAAAAAGGGAAAGAAGTAGTTCTAAAGAGCTTTTTGAGCGGACTCAGCTTCAGACTCGTTAGAGACTGAAAAGGAAGAGGAAGTCACCAATCTGTGCTTGATGGCTGATAATCTTAATCTATCAAATCAAAAAGAGGTATGTGACTTAACTTATGCTGAACTTTTTGATGTCTCTGAAAGAATACATGATGCATATAGGAAATTAAAGAAAATGCATCTTAGTCTTAACCTAGAACTATAAGAATTGCAAAGAGAATATGAGATCCTTAGGAAAGATCATGCATTAATTGATATCAACCATATGAGCTTACTTGATGAATTTGATAACTTGAATAAAGAAAATAAAAATTTAAAATCATCCTAAGAAAAATTGGAAAAAGATTTTAAGACTTTTATGGATGATTTGAAAAGAAGAGAGCATTATTTAAATTTTGATAAATGTATTTTGAAAGATGCAAACACCTTTTTGAAGTTGAAAGTGGAAGCTATCAAAAAAAATAGGATACCCCCAACACTTAAAGATTTTATAAATCTTATTTATTTATCCAAAATTTATATAACTCGGGAAGAGACATAGTAGTTATAAAATATTGAGAAATTAATTTCCTGGGGTTAAATGTTATTGTCGTGGATTTATTGGATATATAACACAGACCTATACATTGGATAGAAAAACTCATTTAGTGTGGAAGCCTAAGATGTATAAACCTAAACATATCATATATGCATCTGTTTTAAAATTGCTAAAAGGTGAACCCAAACCTGTTTTGGTTCCCAGGTTAACATTTGATGATTTTGTAGGCACGCTCTCATACAAGGCCTTATGAGAGTATATAGTAACTAGACAGTCGTTACTCAAGGCATGTGACTGGAGATACTAAGCAATTTATATCGTTGGAAGCCAGAAGTGGAGGTAAGGTTACACTTGAAAATAACACCACAAGGAAGGTGGTTGGGTTAGATATGATTGGAAATCTTGAGAACTTCTTTATTAAGAATGTGATACTAGTTGAAGGCTTAAAGCATAATTTATAAAAGTATTAGCTAGCTATATGATAAAGGATACAGCATTAAATTTCTTCCTACTAGATGTATAGTAAGCCTAAATGGTATTGATGTTTTGCATGGTTTGAAGGTAAATAACATTTATATGCTATATTTAAATTATATCAAAACTCCTACTATTTTTTGTTTGAAAATAATTTCTGATGAGTCATGGCTTTGACATAGGAGACTTTGCCACTCTAGCATAAAAAACCTTAGGATGATTACCCAAAAGAACTTAGTAAGAGGAATGCCAAAACTAGACTTCAATAAGAATCACATTTGTGATGCTTATCAATTAGGAAAATAAGTAAAATCCTCATTTCAGTCCAATAAGGATCTTAGAAATAGTAAACCATTAGAGATATTGCATATGGATCTTTTTAGACCAGTTGGAACTGTAAGTCTAGGAGGGAAGATATACGGATTTGTGATTGTGGATAATTTTTCTAGAATCACATGGGTTAAATTCTTATATCATAAGAGTGAATCATTTGAGGAATTTACAGATTTTTGGAATTGGATTTAGAGAAAACTAGGATGTGAAATTTGACGATTCAAAGTGATCACAATAGAGAATTTGAAAATAAAAAATTTGAGGATTTTTTTAAGGAGAAAGGAATTGATCATAATTTTTCTGCACCTAAAACCCCTCAGTAGAATGGGAGAGTCAAAAGAAAAAATAGAACATTAATAGAAGCCACTCGAGCCATGTTGGCAGAATATTCACTTATAAAATATTTTTGGGCTGAAGCGGTTAGCACGACATATTATATTTTGAATAGGGTGAACATCAGATCGAACTTGAATAAAACACCATATGTGTTACTTAAGTGGAGAACACCTAATTTGTCACATTTACATGTTTTTGGATGTAAGGTGTTCATACATAATAATGGAAAATCTGCCTTAGGAAAATTTTATCCAAAATCAAATGAAGAAATTTTTGTAGGATACTCTAGTGTTGGAAAATCTTATAGAGTATTCAATAAAAGAACTTTGATAATTATGGAGACCACACATATTGTATTTGATGAATTTGGAATGTTGGAAGAGCTGATTGTTGAAGATGATGAGATAGAAATTGACTCCCAAAAGATTGAGAAAGTTAATTTAGAGATAGAAAATCCTTTGTCTAGAGATTTGAGACTTTCTAAAAACCACCCAAAGGAATTGATTATAGATAAACCTAGTGAGGGTGTTATGACTAGGCATGGACTGAGTAAAGAAGTCAATTATTCATCCTTTATTTCTATCATAGAATACATAAATATTGATCAAGCACTTTTTGATGAATTTTTGATTTTAGTAATTGAAATAAAAATTAAATCAATTTGTTAGAAATGAACTTTAGGAATTAACTACAAGGCCAAAGGATCAAAATGCAGTTGGGTCTAAGTGGGTATTCAAGAACAAAATGAATAACTCATGGGTAATTGTTAGAAATAAGGCTAGATTGGTAGCTAAGATGTATAATAAGATTGAAGGGATATATTTTGAGGAGACTTTTGCCTCTGTAGCTAGACTTGAAGCAATTATGATTTTGTTAGCCTTTGCCTATTGTAAAGGATTTAAGTTATATCAAATGGATGTTAAAAGTGTCATTTTAAATGGGGTTATTCAAGAGGTTGTTTATGTGAAACAACCTCCAAGCTTTGAAAATTTAAAAAACCCAAATCATGTTTTCAAATTAAAAAAGAAATTATACGGATTGAAACAAGCACCTAAGGCTTGGTATGAGAGGTTGAGCACCTTCCTAGTTGAGAGATCTTTTGAAAAAGGAAGTGTGGACACAATTCTTTTTTTGAAGAAATTAGGAGAGGATATACTCATTATACAAATTTATATTAACGATATCATCTTTGTGAACGTTTGTTAGGGATGTTAGTCCCCTTATGAACTGGCCCAAGGCTAAATAAGAGAGAGGAGAATTGATAAAAAAGAAACTTTAAGCAAAGCACAAACCAAAACCAATATCACCACATAGAAATCAACGATGCGGAAATTAAATGTTGAAATAATAATAAGAAAGAACACACCATATTTAAGTGCTTCGGTCAAACCTTGACCTATGTTCAATCCTTGGAGGCACCCTCCAAGTATTGCACTAAACTAAGTGTCTCTCGTTTAGCCCCCACAACTAGGCGGATAAGTCCTTACAAAAGCACTTCCACCTTCCCCGGAGCGGCGGAGTCGCCGAAACCTTTGACACCAAAGAGTTCTTCTTCTTTGGTGTACTTCCCTCGAGACAAGCCTTGAATCTGACGGTATTAAGGTGCAAGCCAGCAGGAGCAACCATGTGGAATCCCCCTCCACACTCCCTTGAGTCTCCCCTCACAGGAACTTCTCCCTCTCTCAGACTTCACCCATTCCTCACTCCCTTTCAAGCTCTCTCTTCAAGTTACCTCCAAAAGAACGAAGCTACAATGGCTGCCAAAGACACTTACAAAGTTTCATGTCATAGCTTAAATAGAAGATCTCAAAATTAGCTCATTAATGCAAGTTGCCAACATTATCATCCAGGATGATAGGCATATCGTCTTGGCTGATCAATACAAATTAAGCTCAAGAGCCCGGGACAATTTGGGATGATCAGAAGAAAATTGGTTACATTGTCCTGGCCAATCTCACGATCGTCCCGGACGATTAGTTTAAAATCGATTTCAATCATCCTGATCATCTCCCGGAATAGATGCTGGCCAATGCATGTTAATCGTCCAGGCCATCATCCCGGATGATGTGATCGTATCAATCAGCCATTAATGTTTTTCAAAGATACCAGATCAATTTAGGCATAATTAAGTTAGATCATCCTGGCCAATTTCCTAAAATGAAGAATACCTAATTTGATCATGGCGGCTGATTCTTTCTGAATTGAGACTATTGCCTTGGCCGATACAAGTATCATCCAGACTGATCAACTTATGATGGCTGCCTTAATGAGGATGCCCTAATTAGGGTTTCTGCTTTTGAATCGATTGTCCAGGCCGATATAAATATTGTCCTGGACGATGTTACCAAAAAAAGTAAACTCTAAGGAACAGTCAGAAATTATTCTAAGTTATAAAGCATCAGGAGCCACACCAAATACAATAGACTCAAGAAAGGAAAAAGGGTACAAATTGACTCAAACCTAGTCTACCCAATCTTGAGCTGGTTCCAAATTGTAGTCTGATTGTGTGGACTTGAAATGTCAGTAGATAAGGCAGTCGTAGAGAAATAAAAGTGTTTACTATCATCAAAATCATAGACCTTGAAAACAGATCCACAACAATCTCCCCCTTTTTGATGATGGTAAACATTACAATTTGAATTTGCAAAAAAAAAATTATTTTCTCCTAATCTCCCCCTCACTAGAATAAAAGTTTCAAAAATAGGGGAGATAAAAATAATTTTATTATTTTTAATTTTTTGAAAGAAAAAAGGATACAAATTCAACAGTACGTTCTCCCCCTTTGACATTATCAAAAAGAGAAGAGGCACAAACAATTAAGAAAACAAAATGATTCCTGATCTAGTGAACATAATAAATATTCCTAAACTAATAAAGTTACCTCTTGGTTTTAATCAAAAACTTAGTAGAATTGTATTGACAACGCATAGCCCAGAAAAGGTTAGAAATTTAGAATTTGATAATCCAAACTCAAGTTCTTTTAAAAGGATAAAAAATGTTTTAATTCAATAGCTAAATCATAAAATAAAATAAAGAAAGAAACAGTCATTTTTTAAAACTACTTCCATAAAATATATCTAATAGAAGATTAATGCACGAATTGTTGAATCAGGAATCAAGATTTTCAAACTCAAATATCGAAAGTATCAAGGATTTTCTTAAGCTTTCAGAAGTATAAAAATGATAAGCATTAATTTTTATGGGCTCATTTTATGCCTCTTGACAATTGGTTGGCGCAATGCTTATCTTTTGATTTTTGATACACTTTGTGTATTTTTAATTTGGTGTCTTTACGCATTTTTTATTTTTGACATCATTGGCCGATTTTTTGAATATGATACTTTTTTGAAATCTTAAAAACATAAGTAAACCCATCATATTGACAAAGCGAATATTTTGATTAAGAAATTTTGAGTTAGGTTCAACAACTTGCAAAAGATTCCGATGCGATAAATAAAATGTAGAGAGATAAAAAATTTAGTTCTAAAAACTAATTTTAAATATGAAAAATATTTTAAATCAAAAGTAAAATAACCCCTTTTAGGAAATAGAGATTGAGAGTCAAAAATATGAGTTTCCTTCCTTTGACTATTTTTAGAGAAGTAAAAAACAATTTATCAAAGATTTCAAGAAAAAACACGAAGTATATTTTTCATTTTTAGAAATGTGAATGTGGTGTTGATCAGAGAAAAATTCCACGAAATAAGTAAAAAAAAAATTCAAAGAATAAACAAAAACAAAATAAAAGCGAAATAAAATAAACAACAAAAAAACACTGGAAATAAAAAAAACACAACACAAATGCACAAAAAAGGCTTTTAACCATTTTCTTTCTCGTGGTCCGATACTTCAGAAACTATGTCTACCCAGGAGATTTTTTGCTTTTCATTATTTCCCTAGTTTAAAATTTTCTTTGCTATACCCTTTTCTTTCGTAGGAAGAATTCTTAAATTAGGGCACTGATTTTTTATATGTCCAGGCTTCCTACATCGAAAGCAAATAATGTCAGAAGAAATATAAACATCCTTACCATTTTTACATTTTTACCACTTTTGTTGATGCTTATGTTTTGGCGAGCTTTGTGATTTACTTGATAAATCATTGCATTCATCACCAATTAAGCTATCGTTTTTCGTATCTTCACCTTTTAGAACAATCGTTTCACCTGCATCTAAAAGTCTTTGACCCAAATCTTGCTCGTAAGCAATGAGTGAGCCAATCAAATTATCAATAGATATTCATTCAAATCTTTTGATTCACAAATAGCAATAAATTTAGTATCAAACTTATCTAGTAGATAATGAAGAATTTTGTTAACTTTTTCAAAATTTGAAAATTCTTTTCCTAAAGCATGCAATGATGTCATAATTTGAAAAAACCTAGTTTACATTCTAAGATACTCTCATAAAATTTCATGGAAAATAGTTCATAATCATGCATTTGTTGTGGATCAATTATTTATGATTTTGATGATAGCAAATATTTTTATTTCTCTACGACTGCCTTATCTACTGACATTTTAGGTTCACACGATCAGACTGCAATTTGGAACCAGCCCAAGATTGGGTAAACTAGGTCTGAGTCAGTTTATACACTTTTTCTTTTCTTGAGTCTATTGTATTTATTGTGGCTCCTGATGCTTTGTAACGTATAAGAGTTTCTGACTGTTCCCTAGAGTTTACTGTTTTTGGTAACATCGTCCTGAACGATATTTATATAGGCCGAGATGATCTATTCAAAAGCCAAAACCGTAATTAGGGCATCATCATTAAAGCAGCCGTAATTATGCAAAACACATCGTCCTAGATGATTTTGTATCGTCTAGGACGAAAGGCTAAAATCAGAAAGAATCTGCCGTTAGATCTACTTAAGAAATACTTATTTTTGGATATCGGCCTGGTGGATTGACCTGGACTATAAAATATTGTCCAGGAAGATCAAGGATAATTTTTCCAAAATTTCTCTGGCAATTTTGGAAAGTAATTAATGGTGATTTCGTCCGGGCTGATCGCAAGATTTTCCGGGCCGATTAGACATCGGCCAGCTTCATTTCAGGGCGATATTCAGGATGATTTTCCTCATATTTGAACTAATCGTCCACGATGATATGTCTATCGTCCTAGATGATATAGTCGACAACTTGCATTAATGAGCTCGTTTTTAGCTCTTCTATTTAAGCTATGACAAGGCACTTTGTAAGTCTTTGGCAGCTATTGTAGCTTCGTTCTTATGGGAGAAACTTGAAGAGAAAGCTTGAAAGGGAGTGAGGAACGGGTGAAGTTTGAGAGAGGGAGAAGATCCTGTGAGGGGGGACTCAAGGGAGTGTGGAGGGGGATTCCACACGGTTGCTCCGGCAGGCTTGCACCTTAATACCGTTAGATTCAAGGCTTTTCTCGAGGGAAGTTCACCAAAGAAGAAGATTTCTTTGGTGTCAAAGAACCTGGAACTCTGCCGCACCGGGTAGGAGGAAGTGATTTTGTTAGGGCTTCTCCACCTAGTTGTGGGGGCTAAAGGAGAGACACTTGTTTTAGTGCAATACTTGGAGGGTGCCTCCAAGGAGTGGACATAGGTCAAGGTTTGACCGAACCACTATAAATCCTGTGTGTTTTTTCTTATTATTTGCTTCCGCATTTAATTTCTGCATTTGTTTTATTTGTGGTGATTTTGGTTTGTACTTTGCTTAAAGTTTCTTCTTTACCAATTCACCACTCTCTTTATTTAGCCTTGGGCATGTTCTATAGGGCTTAACATCCCTAACGAACTTACAAGTGGTATCAGAGCACTTTCTAGTGTCATCTGAGCAATTTCTAGTTTGAAAACTTTTTAAATTTTGATCCATGGATAACTTTGGGAATCATAATACTGCGGAAGGTTATTCAATCACCAGACCACCTTTGTTTGAAAATATTACTTTTGATTTTTGGAAAATTTGCATGACTACTTTCTTGCAATCGATTGATTTTCGTATGTGGCATATGATTTTAACTGGTTATTCATTACCGTCACATATTGTAAATGGAATTAAAACTGATATTCCTTTTAGTCAATGGAATAGAGATGAACGAATCGATGCTCAATTGAATGCAAAATCTTTAAACTATTTTTTCTGTGCTTTAAATTTTGAAGATTTTATGTTAGTATCTACGTGCACTATTGGTATTGAAGTTTGGGATAAACTACACACCATATACGAAGGCACTAGTGAAATCAAGCAATCCAAGTTGAATATGTTAATGCATGATTTTGAACTTTTTTCCATGAAACCTTATAAAACAATCTTAGACATGTATACCAAATTCATTCAAATTGTAAACTCATTGCATGCTTTAGGAAAAGAATTTTTAAATTTTAAAAAAGTTTACAAAATTCTTCGTTGTCTACTGGATAAGTTTAATACCAAAGTAGTTTCTATTTGTGAATCAAAAGATTTAAATGATTATTCTATTGATAATTTAATTGGCTCACTCATTGTCTACGAGTAGGTTTCGGTCAAAGACTTTTGGATGCAGGTGAAGCGATTGTTCTAAAAATTGAAGATATAGAAAGAGATAGCTTAGTTGGTGACGAATGCAATAACTTGACAAGCAAATCACAAAGCTCTCTAAAGCATAAGCAAAAGTGGAAAAGAGATAAAAGTGGTAAGGATGTCCATATTTCTTCTGACGTTATTTACTTTCGATGCAGGAAGCCTGGACATATGAAAAATCAGTGCCCTAATTTAAGAATTCTTCTTACGAAAGAAAGGGCAAGGTGAAACAAAATTTAAATTGGGGAAATAATGAAAGGGAAAAAATCTCATGGGCATATCTGGTTTTTGAAGCATCGAACCAGGAGAGAGATAATAGTTAAAAACTTTTCGTGTTTTTGTGTTATGTTTTTATTTTTATATTTTTCATTTTTATTTTGTGTTTTTGCTTTGTTTATTATTTGAAATTTTCATTTTCATGAAATTTTGTTTTCTGATCAACCCACACTTTCACTTTTCTTAAAATAAAAAATCTACTTCTTGATTTTTCTTGAAATCTTTGGTAAGTTGTGTTTGGCTTCTCTAAAACAGTCAAAGGAAGGAAACTCATGTTTTTGACTCTCAATCTGTATTTCCTAAAAGAGGTTATTCTACTTTTGATTTAAAATCTTTTTCATCTTTTAAATTAGTCGTTGAAACTAAATTTTTTATCTCCCTACATTTTATTTATCGCATAGGAATCTTTTGCAAGTTGTTGAATCTAACTCATAATTTTCTTAATCAAGAATTAGCCTTATTAATAGGATTGGTTTACTTTTGTTTTTAAGACTTCAGAAAGGTAGCATATTAAATAAAAAAAATTGGCCAATGATGCCAAAAATAAAAGATGTGCAATGACGCCAAATTGAAAAATATACACAGAAGTGTATCAAAAATCAAAAGATGCGCAGTGCGCCAACCAATTGTCAAGAGGCACAAAATGAGGCCACAAAGTTTAATGCTTACCATTTCTGTACTTCTCAAAAGCTTAAGAAAATCCTTGATACTTTCGATACTTGAGTTTGAAAATCTTGATTCATGATTTAACAATTCTTGCATTAATCTTCTATTATATATATTTTATGAAAGGAGTTATGAAAAATAAATGTTTCTTTCTTTAATTTATTCTTTGAATTAGATATTGAATTAAAAAGTTTTTTAGCCTTTTAAAAGAACTTGAGTTTGGATGATCAAATTCTGTATTTTTAACCTTTTTTGGGCTATGCGTTGTCAATCCAATTCTACTAAGTTTTTGATTAAAACTAAGAGGTAACTTTCTCATTTTAAGAATATTTGTTTTTTTCTCTAGATCAGTGAACATTTTTATCTTTTGTTCGTTTTATTTTTTGTTTGTGCCTCCTCTCTTTTTGATAATATCAAAGGGGGAGAACGTAATGTTGAATTTATATCCTTTTTTTTTCTTTTCTTTAAAAAAAAATTAAAAACAACAAATATATTTTTTATCTCCCCTATTTTTTAAAAGGGTTTATTCTAGTGAGGGGGAGATTAGGAGAAATTGTTTTTTTTTTAAATTCAAATTGAATTGTTTGCCATCATCAAAAAGGGGGAGATTGTTGCGGATCAATGGTTTATGATTTTGATGATAACAAATATTTTTATTTCTCTATGACTGTCTTATCTATTGACATTTTAGGTTCACACAATCAGACTGCAATTTGGAACCAGCTCAAGATTAGGTAGACTAGGTCTGAATTAGTTTATACACTTTTTCCTTTCTTGAGTCTATTGTATTTGGCCCGACGGTGACCAAAGAGAAGAGAGAGAAGCTCCACAATTCTAGGAAGGATTTGGAAAGAGATTTTGAAGATTTTGGGTGCAAAGATTGGAGATGGAAGAAGGTGGCCGGCCATCTATGGATGACCGGAACACCAAATCCCTTTTTTCTACCACGAGTCCAATTATTTTGGATTCAAAAGGTAGATTTTCCTTCAAACGCATCTCTCCTCACAATCTTCATGTTTTAGAATCTCCTCTTGTTATCAAGGAGGGAGGCTTGGCAGCTACACATAAGCCATTGCCGGATTCAAGTAAAGGGAAAGAGGTAACTTCATCTTCCTTCAAGTTACCTAAATCTCCTCTACCAGTTTCTTTTTTTGGAGCTAATGACAAAGAAGCTTCTTCTTCAAGGAGTAGTTTTGTTGATATTTTTAAGAATGACAAGGCTAATGTCAATATCAATAATCATATTATTGTTTCCAATTTTAAAAATTCTAATGTGGATTAAAAAACCACGCATTAAAATTAATTGGAATAAAAATCTTGATGAGATTGAAGATTTAAACATTGTTAAACTGGATATGGATAATGAAAAATCCAAAATTCAAGTTTTGAGTAAATATTTGGTGGTTAAAATTCTTGGGAAAGATTTACCATTCTCTAAATGTGCCATTGAGTTAAGAAAGCAATGGAAGAAAATATGGAGGATTCCATTTAACCATTCTTGGGCTAGATTGGTTACTTTGTTCCTTTCAATCTCATGAAGCCATGGAAGAATTCTTCAATGGAGGTCCATGGTTTGTTGGAGGTTTTGCAGTTGGGTTAGACAAATGGTCTCCCAATTTTTCTCCTAATTCATTGGAAGGTGTTTCATCTCCAATCTGGGTTCGTCTTCCTCACTTACCCCTACACTGCTGGGATGAGTCCAATATCACTAGAATTGTCTCTAGGATTGGGACTCCATTACTATTAGATGGTAATATGTTTAGGTGGGGAAGAAGAGAATTTGTTAGAGCCTGTATCCGTGTTAATTTGAACTCTAAACTCTCTTCTGGAATTTGGGTTGAAGAATTGCATGGAAGATTTTTTCAAAAATTCGAATACGAAAATCTTTCATCACATTGTTTTAAATGTGGGAGAATAGGGCATATTGATTTAGTTTGTCCTAATGTTGAAGAAATCCCTTCCTTCTCAAAACATAATGATAATCTTTATGGTCCTTGGATGCAAGTTCAATTCAAAAACAAGAAGAAACCAGTGAAGAAGCAATTGAAATCCAAGAGTTTTTCAGCAGCAAAAAAATTCTGGAATGGGTTGTAGAAGAGAAGATATTGTTCTTGATAAACCAGATGTAAATGTACCAATATTGGTTGAAGAAAAGAAGCTCAAAATGTTGTCTAATCCAGTAGAAGTTTCAGATCAAATTGAAGAAAATACTGGATTCAAGGAAGGAGATGAAGTGGCGGTTAACCAAATTTTGAAATTCAGCATGGACCTTGGTTCTCGAGTTTCAGTTTTTGAAGTTAACTCATTTGAAGCTTTGGCTGATGTGGACAAAATGGTTGATAGTTTGTAAGTAGAACCCAATGTGATGGAAACTGAAATGGCTGAAGAATTGGACATTCAAAATTTAAATTTTGAAAGTTCAAATAAACAGATTATAGCTGAAAAATCGGAAATTCAAATACAAAGGTGGATGAGGTGGCTTTCTCGCCTACTAACTCAGCTCCTATTGAGGCTGAAAAGAAGGATTCTAAAGCTACTGAATCAACTCAAGGAGCTGAATTATTGGGATATGACAAACCAGATTTTGATCTCAAAATTTCTGATTTTTGGGAGGAGGTTGTAACAGATTCTGCAATTACATCTCCCTCAACAACTTTGGCGGCTTCTTCTTATGTTAATGGTAATCCCATTACTTCTACAATCCCTGATTCTTCTCCCCATTCAGCAATTAGTTTGAATTTCAAAAAAACATTTCTCAAGAAAGACAAAAACTTTTTTGACAAGAAGATTAATTCATCCGGATCAAAACACATTTTATTCAAAGAACTTCAAGCTTTGGGTCCGGTAAAAGAAATACCTAGAAGAAAGATGACTGATCACATAGAGAAGAATGGTATGAGAGGTTCTTGTTCTCTTTTATCTCAGTAAAAATGCGTAAAGTTTTTCCCGTGGACAACAACATACCAAAGATTCACTTGAAGATGGAGAATATGATTATAAAGTTTGGCGAATTAATACCAAACTTTTGGAATTTATTATTGGATTGTAATTTTCATTCTAGCTTTTGTTTCCTTTTCTTTCTTGTAATTTGTTATTTTAAAATTTGTCTAAATGATTATGGGATCTTTACTAATTCTTATTCTCTAACTGGATTGGAACTCTGGGATACTAATCAACCTTCGGGTTATCTTATATTTGGTATCCCCTGCATCTCAACAGTTTCATAATAGGAGATATTGGATTTCATGACATTTGTATAAGGTTTAAATTAACAAATTTAGTTTCAATAAGGTCCCTTTTTCTTATTAAAAAAGGGATCATTTGCTTCTAGTTTGTATTAGATTATCTTTTATTTTAATGCAATTTCTATATTTCTTAAAAAAAAAGAGTCTATTGTATTTATTGTGGCTCCTGATGCTTTGTAACGTATAAGACTTTCTAACAGTTCCCTAGAGTTTACTGTTTTTGGTAACATCTTCTTGGACAATATTTATATCGGCCGGGACGATCTGTTCAAAAGTAGAAACCCTAATTAGGGCATCCTCATTAAAGCATCCGTCATTATGCAAAACACATCGTCCAGGATGATTTTGTATCGGCCAGGACGATAGGCTAAAATCAAAAAGAATCTGCCACCAGATCTACTTAAGAAATACTAATTTTTGGATATCAGACTGGTGGATCGGCCTGGACTATAAAATATCGGCTAGGACGATCCAGGACAATTTTTCTAAAATTTCTCTGGCAATTTTGGAAAGCAATTAATGGTGATTTTGTCCGGGCCGATCGCAAGATTGTCAGGGCCGATTAGACATCGACCAGCTTCATTTCAGGGCGATATTCAGGACGATTTTCCTCATATTTGAACTAATCGGCCAGGACGATATGCCTATAATCCTGGATGATAATGTCGACAACTTGCATTAATGAGCTTGTTTTGAGCTTTTCAATTTAAGCTTTGTCAAGGCACTTTATAAGTGTCTTTGGCAGCCATTGTAGCTTCGTTCTTATGGGGGAAACTTGAAGAGAAAGCTTGAAAGGGAGTGAGGAACGGGTGAAGTCTGAGAGAGGGAGAAGATCCTGTGAGGGGGGACTCAAGGGAGTGTGGAGGGGGATTCCACACGGTTGCTCCGGCAGGCTTGCACCTTAATACCATCGGATTCAAGGCTTGTCTCTAAGGAAGTTCACCAAAGAAGAAGGTCTCTTTGGTGTCAAAGTACCCTGCGATTCCGCCGCACCGAGGAAGGTGGAAGTGATTTTGTAAGGGCTTCTCCACCTAGCTGTGGGGGCTAAAGGAGAGACACTTATTTTAGTACAATACTTGGAGGGTGCCTCTAAAGAGTGGACGTAGGTCAAGGTTTGACCGAACCTCTATAAATCTGGTGTGTTCTTTCTTATTATTTGCTCCCGCATTTAATTTCCGTATTTATTTTATTTGTGGTGATTTTAGTTTGTACTTTGCTTAAAGTTTCTTCTTTACCAATTCATCACTCTCTTTATTTAGCCTTGGGCAAGTTCTATAGGGCTTAATATCCCTAACAAACTTACAAGTGATATTAGAGCACTTTCTAGTGTCATCTGAGCACTTTCATCATTAACATATTCAACTTAGATTGCTTGATTTCACTAGTGCCTTCATATATGGTGTGTAGTTTATCCCAAACTTTCTTACCAGTAGTGCACGTGAATACTAACATAAAATCTTCAGAATTTAAAGCACAAAAAAGCAATTTAAAGATTTTGCATTCAATTGAGCATTGAGTTATTCTTCCTTGTTCCATTGATTAAAAGGAATATCAGTTTTAATTCCATTTATAATACGAGATCGTAATGAATAACCAGTTAAAATTATATGCCACATAAGAAAATCAATTAATTGCAAAAAAATAGACATGCAAATTTTCCAAAAATCAAAAGTAATATTTTCAAATAAAGGTTGTCTGGTGATTGAATAACCTTATGCTATATTACGATTAGCCATGTATCGAAAATTTAAAAGCTTTTAAAAACTAGACTTTATGAACACTGCTCTGATACCAATTGAAAGTTCGTTAGGGATGTTAGGCCCCTTATGAATTGGTCCAAGGCTAAATAAGAGAGAGGTGAATTGGTAAAGAAGAAGCTTTAAGCAAAGCACAAACAAAAACTAATATCACCACATAGAAATTAACGATGCAGAAATTAAATGCGGAAGTAATAATAAGATAGAACACACCAGATTTTTAGTGGTTTGTTCAAACCTTGACCTACGTCCACTCCTTGGAGGCTCCCTCCAAGTATCGCACTAAACTAAGTGTCTCTCCTTTAGCCCCCACAGCTAGGCAGAGAAGCCCTTACAAAATCACTTCCACCTCCCCCGGTGCGGCGGAGTCTCCGGGTCCTTTGACACGAAAGAGATATTTTTCTTTGGTGTACTTCCCTTGAGACAAGCCTTGAATCCGACGATATTAAGGTGCAAGCCTACCAGAGCAACCATGTGGAATCCCCCTCCACACTCCTTTGAGTCCCCCCTCACAGGATCTTCTCCCTCTCTCAGACTTCACCCCTTTCTCACTCTCTTTCTAGCTCTCTCTTCAAGTTACCCCCAAAAAAATGAAGTTACAATGACTGCTAAAGACACTTACAAAGTGTCATGTCATAGCTTAAATAGGAAATCTCAAAACAAGCTCATTAATGCAAGTTACCGACATTATCGTCCAGGATGATAAGCATATCGTCTTGGCCGATCAGTACAAATTAAGCTCAACAGCCCGAGACGATTTGGGACGATTAGAGGAAAATTGGTTACATCATCCTAGCCAATCTCACGATCGTCATGGACGATTAGTTTAAAATAGATTTCAATCGTCCTTATCATCGCCCGGAATAGATGCTGGCCGATGTTAATCGTCCAGGCCATCGTCCTAGCCGATCCTATGATCATCCCTGACGATGTGATCGTATCAATCTGCCATTAATGCTTTCCAAAGATACCAGATTAATTTAGGCATAGTTGAGTTAGATCGTCCTGGATAATATGGGGCCGATTTCCTAAAATAAAGAATACCTAATCTAATCATGGCGACTGATTCTTTCTGAATTAAGACTATCGTCCTGGCCGATACAAATATCATCCAGGCTGATCAGCTTATGACGGCTGCCTTAATGACGATGCCCTAATTAGGGTTTCTGCTTTTGAACCGATCATCCAGGCCGATATAAATATCGTCCCGGATGATGTTACCAAAAATAGTAAACTCTAGGGAATAATTAGAAAATCTTCCAAGTTACAAAGCATCAAGAGCCACACTACATACAATAGACTCAAGAAAGGAAAAAGGGTACAAACTAACTCAAACATAGTCTACCCAATCTTGAGTTGATTACAAATTACAGTCTGATCGTGTGGACCTGAAATGTCAGTAGATAAGACAGTCGTAGAGAAATAAAAGTGTTTGATATCATTAAAATCATAAACCATGAAAATAGATCCGCAACACTTTGGATCTGTAAATAAAAAATCTATGTGATGATTTTTCTAAAATAACGAGTATTGAATTTGAGATGAGCCTAATGGGAGATTTAAGTTAATTTTTAGGCATTAGCATTAAGCAAATTGAGTAGGGTATATTTCTTAGTCAGTCGAAGTATGTTTAGGACATGCTCAAAAAGTATGAAATGGACAATGCTAAATCTATTAGTACACCTATGAGTTCATTAGATCAGTTGGATAAGGACCTAAAAGAAAAATCTGTTGATCAAAAGAAATTTAAGAGAATTATTGGATCTTTGCTTTACTTGACTGCTTGCAGACTCTATATTATGTTTAGTGTTTGTTTGTGTGCTAGATTTCAATCATATCCAAAAGAATCACATTTGATAGCAGTGAAAAATATTTTGAGATATCTCTTGAAAACTCAAAACTTAAGGGTTTGGTATCCTAATTTTAGCTCTTCATTTTAAATAATTTGATATTCATATTCAGACTTTATAGGTTGTAGGGTTGATAGAAAGAGTATTTTTGGAACATGTTGAAAGTTCGTTAGGGATGTTAAGCCCTATGGAACTAGCCTAAGCTAACTAAGAGGGGGGGTGAATTGGTATTTAAAAAAAAAATTCTTTTCTCAAAGAACTAAAATCACATAAACCAAAATCACACCACAAAAAAAAAAAAAAATAAGTGCGGAAATTAAAGTGCGGAAGCAAGAAACAAGAACACAGATATTTATAGTGGTTCGGTCAACTCGACCTACGTCCACTCCCTGGAGGCGCCCTCCGAGTATTGCTCTACAATCGTGACTCTCCTTTAGCCCCCTCAGCTAGGCGGAGAAGCCTTTATAAAGAACCTCTTTTTGCCACCCCGGCAAGGCAAAGAACCTATCTCCTTTTGCTTACTCCTGAAGCTGGCAGAGAACCACAATCAGATGCTGAATCCTTACCTCTACCGACCCTTCCACGGACAAGAAACTCTAGACGAAGAAGAAGCAGAGAGATCCTTGAAGCAACCCTTGTGAATCCCCTCACAAGCTCCCCCTCACAAGATCCTCTCTCTCTTTCTCTCCTCAAGGTCTTCTCAGGTCAAGGCAGCAGCAAAAGATTGTTCAAAACGTTGAACAAGAGCTCTTAAATAGAAGAGCTTCAAAGGAGCTCATTAATTACAAGTTGCCGATAATATCATCCAGGCCGATATGGACATCATCTTGGCCGATCAGTACAAATCTCAGAAGATCGGCCAGAGCATCGCCTTGAATATAAACTGGACGATTTAAAATTGGATCAATCGTCCAGGCCGATCTCATGATCATCCCGGCTGATCAGTTCAAATCAAAGGAAAATCGTCCAGAGCATCGCCCTGAATTCGAGCTGGACGATATTTATCGTCCATAAGTAACTAAGGTTTTTATATAGATCATCCTGGCCGATCCTGCGATCATCCATAATGATATGATCGTATCAATCATCCTTAATTACTCCCTTGATTGTCTGATCAATTAAGGCATAATTTGTGAATATCGTCCAGGCCGATCAAAGATCGTCCTGGCTGATTATCAAAAAAATATAGAATACCTTAATTGTTTATGGCGACAATTTCTTTCTGTTTTGAGCTTATCGTCCTGGCTGATACACGTATCGTCCAGGACGATCTATTAATGATGGCTGCCTTAATTAAAAATCCTTTTTTAGAATTTCTATTTTAAGCCAGATCGTCCAGGCCGATGTAAATATCGTTCTGGCCGATATGAGTAAAAATAGAAATTCTAAGTCTCTCAAGTGTGTGTGTGTGTAGGGTTACTTAGCATCAGTCTCTTTGAACATTACAAATAGACTCAAAAAGAGAAAAAACAAAGTATAGACTGACTCCACCCTAAACCTACGCAATCTTGAAATGGCTTCGTTTGTTCGTCCGATCTTTGATTCCTGAAAAGTTAGAAGTAACAGGCAGTCCAAGAGAGTTAAAAGTGTTTGTCAATCATCAAAACATAAGTCATGAAAATAGATTTGCAATAATCTCCCCCTTTTTGATGATGGAAAACACAAGTAGAAAAAACTCAGTAAAAATAGCAGTTCATTGAAATTTCAAAGTTACTTTTTCCTACCACATCAACTTTTTCATACCACATCCTACTCCCCCTTTTGTCATCACAAAAAGAGGGTCCTAAACACACAAGGGAAAAAAATACAACAGAAACTAAAACAAACTACAAGACAAACTACAGAAAACAGACAACAGAAAACACAGACTAGAAAAATAAGGGACCCTGATCATCAGATGGAGGTGGATGAGGTGGCTGCTGAAAGTAGTTGGCAAGAGTAGTAAACTGAGTATTGAACCAGGCGATGTCCTGGTCATGCTGCTGCTGGTGGTGAGTAATGTAGCTGTCAAATCGGGCTAAGTCCTTAGTGTGGTGCTGCTCATAGCGGGCCATGTCCTCAGAGTGTTGCAGCTCCTGTGTAGCAACGTAAGCGTCGAAGCGGGTCTCCCATCGATCAAACCTCTCCACTAACTGGTCAAGCTGAGAGTGCTGGCGAAGAGTAGTCATGCAGGAGAATGTTCAAGTGGGATTGTTTAACCTCATTAGTGCCTTCATAGGTGATAAACAATTTATCCTAAATTTCTTTATCAGTTTTGCAAGTAGAAACACGCATGTAGTCTTCTGATTTTAAAGCACAGAAAAAACAATTTATATATTTTGCATTCAATTGAGCCAGATCCCTATCATCTAGAGTCCATTCAGTAAAAGGAAGTGGAACATTAATGTCATTAAGTTTTCCAGTTGGAGGTGTGTAACCATCCTTAACAAGAATCCACATGCGATAGTCAGTTGATTGTAGAAAAGTAGACATACGAGTTTTCCAAAAATCAAATGGGATATTATCAAACAAAGGTGGTCGGGTAATGGAATACCCTTCCGGTGTATTATGATTACCAAAGTTAGCCATGGATCTTAATTCAAAAAGTTTTCAAACTCAGTTTTTATGAATCTCGCTCTGATACCACTTGAAAGTTCGTTAGGGATGTTAAGCCCTTTGGAACTGACCCAAGCTAACCAAGAGGGGGGGTGAATTGGTATTTTAAAAAATTTTCTTTTCTCAAAGAACTAAAATCACATAAGCCAAAATCACACCACAAAAAAAATAAGTGCGGAAATTAAAGTGCGGAAGGAAGAAACAAGAACACATAAATTTATAGTGGTTCGGTCAACTCGACCTACGTCCACTCCCCGGAGGCGCCCTCCGAGTATTGCACTACAATCGTGACTCACCTTTAGCCCCCACAGCTAGGCGGAGAAGCCTTTACAAATAACCTCTTTTTGCTACCCCGGCAAGGCAGAGAACCTATCTTCTTTTGCTTCCTCCTGAAGCTAGTAGAGAATCACAATCAGATGCTAAATCCTTACCTCTACCGACCCTTCCATGGACGAGAAACTCTAGACGAAGAAGAAGCAGAGCGATCCTTGAAGCAACCCTTGTGAATCCCCTCACAAGCTCCCCCTCACAAGATCCTCTCTCTCTCCCTCTTTCTCTTTCTATCCTCAAGGTCTTCTCAGGTCAAGGCAGCGTAAAAGATTGTTCAAAATGTTGAACAATAGCTCTTAAATAGAAGAGCTTCAAAAGAGCTCATTAATTGCAAGTTGCTGACAATATCGTCCAGGACGATATGGACATCGTCCTGGTCCATCAGTACAAATCTCAAAAGATCAGCTAGTGCATCGCCCTGAATGCAAACTGGATGATTTAAAATTGGCTTGATCGTCCAGGCCGATCTCACGATCGTCCCGGCCGATCAGTTCAAATCAGAGAAAAATCGTCCAGAGCATCGCCCTGAATTCGAGCTAGCCGATATTTTTCGTCCAGAAGTAACTAAGATTTTTGAATAGATCGTCCTGGCCGATCCTGCGATCGTCCAGGATGATATGATTGTATCAATCATCCTTAATTACTCCCTTGATTGTCTTATCAATTAAGGCATAATTTGTGAATATCGTCCATGTCGATCAAAGATCGTCTTGGCCGATTACCAAAAAAATACAGAATACCTTAATTGTTTATGGTAGCAATTTCTTTCTATTTTGAGCTTATCGTCCTAGCCGATACACGTATCGTCCAGGATGATCTGTTAATGATGGCTGCCTTAATTAAGAATCCTTGTTTAGAATTTCTGTTTTAAGCTAGATCATCCAGGCCGATGTAAAAACAGAAATTCTAAGTCTCTCAAGTGTGTGTGTATGGTTACTTAGCATCAGTCTCTTTGAACATTACAAATAGACTCAAGAAGAGAAAAAATAAAGTATATACTGACTCAACCCTAAACCTACACAATCTTGAACTGGCTTCGTTTGTTCGTCCGATCTTTGATTCCTGAAAAGTTAGAAGTAACAGGCAGTCCAAGAGAGTTAAAAGTGTTTGTCAATCATCAAAACATAAGTCATGAAAATAGATTTGCAACACATGTCAATTTATTGAAAATTCTTTAGTCTCTTGATCCAGTAAAAAACAAAATTTTGTAGCCCTATCTACTGCTGAAGTTGAATGCATTGCCTTAGGAAGTTGTGTGGCATAAGTACTTTGGTTAAAACAATAGTTAAATAATTTAGAATTAACATTATGCACAATTCCCAATTATTGTGATAACACAAGTGTCATTTGTATTTCTAAAAATCCTATTCAACATTCAAAAATCAAACATATTGACATCAGGTATCATTTCATAAGGGATCATGTATCCAATGGATAAATCGAACTCAATCATGTTTTAACTAAAAAATCAACTTGCATATATTTTTACAAAACCACTAGCCTTTGATATGTTTAGTACATTAAGAACAATGCTTGATGTGATTGATTTGAATGCTTAAATTAAAAGTTTCTACAACATTGATATGTGTTTTTATGAGTGTGTTTTGTGTTTTTGATTTATTTGTATGTTTTTTTATTCTCTTTTTTTTTTCGTGTTTTCTTTTTTGTGATTTTTATCTTTTTGTTTTGTGTTTTTTTTTTTCAAAATGTTTTCATTGAAATTCATGGTTTTTGAACAATCATATAAAATTTTCTAAGTTTGTATTTGTCAGTAAGAAATTCAATTCGTACCGGGCGAATGTTCTAGCGTTTCAATCATTCTGTAGAAAAGAATGCGTACAGCTTTTCAGTTTTCATCACATTTCGTTTGCATGATCCCTAGATCATTTGGATGATGTGTATTCATTCGTATGTACGCATGTAGACAGTTATACGGTCAAAATCAATTTTTATTTCCGATAGTACATACGAACACGTGCATTCTGAGTGGGGGATGATTCAAACCGTTATAAAAATGATCTTAAAATAACGGATTGTCCAGGACAAACACCTGTTCATCTATACAATTGTTTAGTCAAAAAGTCTGTACGAAAGGATGCCTCGTAACTCGTATGATTATGAAAAGTCGTTTCATTTTAAACGCATACATTCATAGATACAAAGTTTTCATTTATACATACAAACTCAAGCACCATACAGGACGAACACTTTTTAGTCCGTATGAAAGGCCATTTTTTCTTTAAATATAAGGTTTTAGAACTTTAATTTCTTACACTTCAAAAGCCTTTCCAAACCCTCGTATCTTTCCAAATCTTTCAAATGGAAAGCTCTAGCAAAAGGAGTAGAGTGGCTAAGGAACTTATTAGGGTACCTTCCTCTAGAAATCCTGAAGAAAATTTCCTGTCCAAAGAAAACGAATAATCTTTTCCTAGGTTTGTTTTAGCAAAAATCACCCCTTCTAGAGTTTTTATTCAGGAGGATACTATCTATCAAGTAATGCCACTTTTCGCCTCTATCCAATTCTCTTTTATTCTCACTCTGATTCACTCTTACAACAAGGAAACTTTTTTACTTTTTCCTTGCAAATATAATTTTCAATACTGACCAGAGTGTGATTAGATCCTATTTTTTCAAAAAGAGGGTAGAAATAACTAAGGAGGATCTGGGGATTTTCTTAAACTTAAGGACTCAAGGGATTAAAGCTCATACCTTGACATCTGCCTCTACCTTTGATTGGACTGAGATAAACCGAGTGCTTAGAGGGATTAGAAATGTATGTCATTTGCCTAAGGTAAACACCTTACACCAAGATGCTAGAATCATCCAACATGCTCTAAGGACTTTTATCATTTCAAAAGCTGGTGATCAAATAAATATCACTCCTCTTCCTTCCACTGTAACTTACCTGATCGTTATTGGCCAACCTATTGATGAAGCCCAATTCATTATTGGCTACCTTTATGGGCTTTTTGAAATTGGTCATGCCTCCCATAAGAGAAAGAAGAGCATAGCCTTATCACACCTTATGACATATATTCTTAAAAAGAAGTATAACTTAGTTCATCCTGATGTGACACATCTAGAAGAGCTCATCTAATATAATGATACTTCATTCTGAGCTATCTTTTATAAACATGATGGAGGTGATCATACTGAGGGAGAGGGAAGAGCACCTGCACCTACTAGTGGACCAGACTTTCAAGAGATGGTTCATTGTTTTGATCGTCTTGAGACCCACTTTGATCGATGCTTTGATCGATGCTTTGATAAAATTGAGACTCATCTACAACAGCAGAACGCGTAGTACCAATAGGACATGGGTTGGATACGAGGTTAATTCGATTCTGTGAGCTCAAATATGGCTATGATGAGTAGGTATTTTAATTTCTTCAATCAGCCACCTCCTCTAGATCAGTGCCCCTCAAAATGATGACTGTACTTCTTTTGTGATTATTTTTTTCATACTTGTGATGTGATGTGATGATATTTTGCATGTTTGTGACTGTGTTTAGTTTTTTTATTTTTTATTTTTATGTTTTATGAACCTTTGAGTTTTGATATCATTTGTGTTCCAATGTATTATCTTTTATCTTGATATCAATAAAATCTATCTTATCTTGTTTTAGTTGTTTTTGATCTCTTTCAGAAATGTTTGTAAGCCTATTTGATTATCTTGACATAATTGATCTAACAAGTGGTATAATTTGAAATGCAATACAAAATTGAATTCATTGGAAAATCTAATTTTTCAAAAATTTAAGTTAGCTTATAACTCGATTAAGTTAAGACTATCAATCTCATGTTTCTTATTAGACTAAAATAACTTTCATATTATTATTGCAATTTTGATATTTTATTATTTTTTATTTCTCTTTTCAATATAAGTATCTTTGTACTTCGAAAAATTTGAGCTTTTAGATTATCGATTTTGGAAAGATCAATTAAAAACTTAAAAATATACAAATATACAAAAATCAAAAGAATGTGTAATGCTTCGTAAATTGAAAAAGAGGCATAAAATAAGCCCAATATAAAAAGATGCACAAAATGTGCCATAAATATTGAAAAGATGTGCAAAGCTTTACAAGTATATGATCTTTTCTCTATCTTTTGATCTTCAATTTTAAATGAATATTCTGTTCAATTTTATTTTATATTGAAATTGAAGTACATAAATTTATATTTCATCTACTTTGTAATAATTTTCCTTATCTGATTGTCTATACTGATTCATGGCCTTGATATATTTTTTCTTATCTATGTTATATCTAAATTTAAATAATATGAATCATTCTTTTTCTCTAATGACATTTATCTTTTTATTGCAAATATAATCCAATCTCTTTTAGGATCAATTATCAAAGGCTTCTTATATGACTTTCATACATTTATGTTGTTCTTTTCTTCCTCTTTTTTTGTTGTTGTAAAAAAAGGGGAGAAATATTGTTTGACATTATAACATTTGTTTTATTCTTGTTCGTGTCTTGAGTATTTTTGCATGTTTAGGTTTTTGTTTCTAATTTCAGTGTCGGCTTTTGTGTGGTCATCCTTGTGTGTCAAAAACTTTAAAATTAAACAATTGATTTGTTCATCGTAAATGCCCCTTATATTCAGATGTTTATTTATTTAGAGGGAGTTTAGGAGAAACTTAGGACTTTCAAATTTACACAAGCAATAATTATTTTGCCATCATCAAAAAGGGGGAATTTTTTCAGAAAGTTGCTACTTAGCTTTGCATGTTTTACATTCTTATAACTTGTATGTTTTTTATGATTCCAAATATTATTGTTTTGATTATTACTTTCTCCTAGCATATTTTGGAAGAATTATTTTTGCTCTTGTGTACTAACATTTCAGAAAAATCATACTTCAGATTGTTGAAGACTTCAAATCAAGATCAGCTTAAAATATTTTGTAAATTGAACTTTTTATTTTTCATTTTATTGAGTCTGAGAGAGTGTGATTGTAATTGAGTAACTAAGCACACACACGCCTGGGGAAGAGTTTTAAAATTCACATTTTTTTAAAAAATTGATCGTACAGTACGAAACAAATTCGTACGGGACGATCTGGTCAGTTATACTCCAAAAAAAACAATGAAACAAACAGAAAGGGAAAAAACTTTTTTCTAAGTATAGATCATCCAGACGATATTTTTTATTCGTCCCTGGACGATCTCCTCTAGATTTGCCAAATGAACTATTCAACCAGAAAATATTTATCATTCGTCCCAAGACGAAGGGCTCTAGATTTGCCAAATAAACTATTTGTCCAGACGATATTTATCTTTCGTTCCAGGATGATGTGCTCTGGATTTGCCAAATAAACTATTCATTCAGACGATATTTATCAATTCATCCTAAGACAAAGGGCTATGGATTTTCCAAATGAACTATTCGTCCAGACGATAATTATTGTTCGTCCAAGAATGAAGGGCTATATTCTGTAAACTTATAGTTCGTCTTAACTTTCATACCGATGAACTTTAAAAATTAATTGTTCGTACTCGACGAACCCCATTCGTACGGGACGATGATAAGGTACGAAGGCAGTTCGTACCAATGTACATTGAGTTCATACGCAACAATTTTTATATTATTCATACGTATGAAATACGATCGTAAGGGATGATCGTGTACGGTCAAAATTTGAAAAATACAGTTTTTGTATGATTTTTTGTGTCTTTTCTATAAAAGAACCACTTAAGACTGTCATTTATTCTTTTGTTTATTGGTCTTTGTGAATGGTAAAGGGCAATTGAAGGAGAGAGTGTTTAAGAGAGATTTCTTCCTTTTGGAGTGTGAAGGGTACACTAAGTTACTTAAGGGTAAGGATCTCTGTGTATGATCTGTGTTTCTTCAATATTTCTCTAATCTTTCTAGATTGCTCGTGTGAAGATTGTTCAAAAGGATCTGATTCTCTGCAGACACTTGGAGAGTGAGAACAGTCGAAGGTACTCTGCCTACACTTGGAGAAGTGTGAAAGGATGAAGGTTCTCTGCCTACACTAGGAGAGTGTGAACAACCGATGATTCTCTGTCGACACTTAGAGGGTTTTAAAGGACGACGATTCTCTGCCGCACCGGGTAGTGGTAGAAGAGAGATTTTGTAAAGGCTTCTCCATCTTTCTTTTGGGGCAAAAGGAGAGATAATTGTGGTAATAATGCAATACCTAAAGTGGGAGACTTCAGGGAGTGGATGTAGGTTGTGTTTGACCGAACCACTATAAATCTTTATCTTTTTATTTCCGCTGCTTATTTTATTTTATTGCACTTTTATTTTTTGTGGTTGAAAAATTGTTTTTTAAAACTTTCTATAAAGAATCCATTGGTTTCAAACTTTTAAAATTCTAATAAGAGGGAAATTTTTTAAATTACCAATTCCCTCCCCTCCCCCTTTGGTTAGCCTTTGGGACATAAGCTTAGATCTAACAACTTAACTCATATTCAAAGAGTTTCAACACCATTAACATTTGCACCTCATATTTGATAGGCTTGGCGAGTATGGCTATAATATTCCTTATTTTCTTCTTATTGACCTAGAATCTTCCCTCACATTCAATTTATAATATATGACTTCCTAACTGATGTCTGAAATCTCTGATGCCATCCAAGCAAAGGCATTAACTCTCCCCTAAGATCCTAAATAAGCCCGCCTTTATGTTCTTCACTGAAGGAATTATTATTCTAAGGAATCTACTAGACTTTCCCTTCACTTCTACGATTTGCATGACAACCTCAACCATTTATGATTTCTTCTAATGAGATCGCCACATTCTTAACTGACATTAGATAGCTGGTGTAGAACAAAGTGAGGTCTCTCCACATAATGATCTCCCTTCATCATGCAGAAATTTGACAACTAGATGATAAGTTGATACAACTTAGAATGTGTTCAATAGAGGACTATCAAAGATGGTAATATATGTGTCTAGAGAGTCTGTTATAATGAAGTCTGCAATGGAAGTATACTACTAGTCACCTTCACCCCATGTGAATAATATGGTGAGTGTTCCTTTTGTCGCTCTTCATTCTTTTGTGAAATCATATAAATGACTTGAATAAGAGTGACTTGACAAAAAAGAGTTTCATCTTTTCAAATAAAGACATAAAGATGATATTAACAGAAATCCCTATGTCTAACAGAATACTACATATATGATAGTTGGTGATAAAGTCAGTGACAATAATGACAACATTATGGGGTTTCAATTTACTGGCTTGCTCATTTCTCTGAAGGTGATAATGGAGATGGATACTATAAGAGATCGTGAGGTAAGCACGGAGTTCACCTCTATGAATTTCATCCATTTTGCAATATCTGGTAAGTTAACTTATTTTTCTTCACATGATGGTAAGCACCACACCATATATATTGAGCGAGATGTGACAGACACGTTGCTACTTCCTTCTATGAGAGCATTTCTCAAGTGCCGACCATTATCGGCAAGTACAAACTCCTTCAACTTGCTAGCTTTGATAAGTTCCTCTAGTAATCCTTATATGTGTGAACATGCCTCCATGTTATGGCCACAATACTTATGGAAAGCACAATACCTGGATGTGGCCCCGACATGTACATTTACCTTCTTAGGCGATGAGCATTTGAGGAATTCTTTGTTTTGAATGACCTCAACTAACTCTACCATGGGCACTATTAATGGAGTGTAGGTGGGATAGTTGGGGGATGGTGTGGAACTTCCTTATGATAGGGGTGACTGGCATGACGAATTTCATCCATTCTTAGTGTGATTGATCTTGCATTCCTCAATGGCCTAGGTTATAGGAGCAATTATTGGTGTTTTGGAAAACAATAATCCCATTGTGGTTTAGGCTTACTACTCATCGCTCATTGAAATGGATTCTTTCTCAATCTCACCCTTGCTGAAAATCCTTCCTCTGTGTTAGATCATAGTAGTGAGTGGTCATGGATGACTCAATTATTTTACTGTACTCTTCATCATTGACATGGCTATTGGACAATTCTAATAGCTCATTAAATGTCATTAGCTGTTGCAAGCTAAGTGTATAACAAAAAAGACCCTCTCTCAACCCTTATGTTAGAGTAGCCTGGGTAATTATAGGCTTCAAATATTTCACTTCAAGTATTTTCCCCTGAAATCTCATTATGAAGCTCCTCAATAATTCTTCACACTCCTATTGCAACATTTGTAGAGCCTGTAAGGTTTTTGTGGCTTTTGGGTATTAGTGAACTACGTTACAAACACTGTTTTAAATTCTAAGAAGGACATGATCACTCTCAATGGCTAGCGAGAGAACTACCTGAATGCCCACTCCTTTAGTATTGTAAAGAACAAGTGGCATTTGAGGTCGTCATTAATTTCAAGGGAAGTCATTGATTCAAAAGTGGTGACGGATCCACTTGGTCAATCCTACCTCTATAGGACTGTTAGAGTGAAACATTGAACCAAGGATGCATCCTATCCACCATGATCTCTCTAAAAGGTGCATTGGAGAATTTAGGCTTGGTTCTTTTGACTCGTTAAACCAATAGGTTAAAGTTTTCGTCACTCAACGTGCAAGTGGGTTTAAGGATAAGTGTTAATGTAACGCTCTACTGTTTGGCCTCTTGTGGCAAGCTACTGATTCAAAGGATCTCTCATGGTGCTCTCACTCTAAGTATGTCTGGGCAACCCCCTACTAGATCATGAATCATTTTGGTTAACCTCACTTCCAACTCCATCATATCTTGATAAGTGTGGATGTTAAGCTCTCCATGTCACTAATAGTTCAAGGTACTAATCTCATCAAGATGGGCTTATTTTATGGTCACTGACATTAATCTACACTCATAAGACATTAAATAAAAATTTATCTGTAGATGACACTTGACCATACTAGCATACAACCTCAAAGAGGGATAACCTAGAAACTTGTGTGAGAATAGAGAGAATTATTCACTAGAGAATAGAGCTCCTAATCTCAATGAGTACAAAAAAATAAAAGATACTACTTTTTCATCTTTTTATTTATAGGAATCCAATGGCTACAAGAAAAAACATATTAAAAGCATAAACACTGCATTGATTTAATGACACATTATATACTACCATTAACATGTCACCTCCTAGCCAAGCTAAAAAGAGAATAGTATTATATAAATTTGATGATATGTATCTAGGCGTGTTTAGTAGTGCCTAGTTGGGTTAGGAAAGTGTTCATGGGCGAGTTCATTGGTGAGTACCAAGTTGATAGAGCCCACAACTAGTAGTCGTCCTGGGTCACCAATGGCATATATTTGATCCTTGAATTACCTTAGAAGGAGGTGAGCGTGTTTTTGTTGCATAGAGGAATAGTTATGATTATAGGGTTACGGTAGGGCAAGCTGAGAGCCTTGTGGATAGATAATTTCCTATAGTTGAGTTTGGCTATCATAAATGACAGCGCTTATCTGCCTTGGATGAGAGCGAGTGGCATTGATGACTAATCTCTTCTTTTGTGGCAAGTGACAAGATACTTGATTTGTGGCAACTCTTCAACAAGCCTGAGTAGATAGGGTCTGATGGTCTTTGAACGAGCTCATTTGTTGGGCCCACTAGGTGCTAGTTCATTCCATCACAACCACCTAACTCCTTTCTAGACACTTGTAAAGATATATACGAGCATACAAAAGAGATTTAAAATTAAAACATTTTAAAAATAGGACAAATCCAAAAAAGCCAATTTTACTGAAAACATATACATATTATTTTGCAGTAATGATATTTAAGGGTATCTTAATTTATTTTATTTATCATCTATTGATAAAATATTAGAGTAAAAGCCTAAAATAGTCCTGCAACTGTTAATAAATGTTCAATTTAATCATAGACTTTCTTGATGACCCAATTTAATCCTCTAATTATTAGAAAATATTTCAGTTTGATCATAAATCCAAAGCAATAGTTAAAATTAACCCCAATAATTAAATATGATAGCATTTTACATATTATGTTATATATGAGATTATATTATATTTTTTTATTTTTTTATTTTTTTCATATTAAAATATAAATACAAAAACTATCATTGAAGTTAACCAACTAAATAACAAGAGTGAATAATTAATAAACATGGTTACCTTCTATAATTATTTATATATTTATTTTAATATGATAAATAATAAAGTACATAAAAAATAATAATATAATCTAACATACACACTAATAATTAAAATGCCCTCATATTTAACTATTCGAATTAACTTTACCTATTATTTTTTATTTTAGAATCAAATTGAGATTTTTTTTTTTAATAATCACATAACTAAATTGAGACATTATAAAATTCTAAGATTAAATTAGACATTTACTAATAGTCGGCAAATTATTTTGAACTTTTACTCTAAAATATTGTAAGAGGTCATGTCATTGCTCTTCTATGATTAACAGTTATGCAAAGAATCAAAAATTTATCTTCTATATAACTACCAGTCATTTAACATAGAACATCCTTCTTCATAATTCTGATTTTTGAATAGTGTAGTTCCATGAAATTTTATAATTTTTATCAGTTTGCCACCCCCATCACTGCCTACCACGGACGCAATGGAAGGAGCTGCCCTTCCCATTCAATAGACAAAAAGTCAAAAACCGTACTTGGCCAGTTCTTTGAAGTTAGCTTGATAATTTGATTCCTTTTAAGTTGAAAATCACGAATTAAATAATCACTACTAAATTATTTCTTTAATTTGCAAGCAACCAAATGACCCCACAGGTAAGAAATCCATCTGATTCAAAACCAATCATAGAAAATTAAAAACGGCCAAAAAAATAATTATATATTCGCTAAGTTTTGAAGCTATTCGTTTTGATATTTTTTAGTAATTTGTAAAAAAATGCTTTCCACTAACTCGCTCTACAATGAGCAACACAGCAAAAAACTACTTTCATACATTCTGTTCAAATTCTATTTACAAATAACCAACAAAACAACCCATCCAACTAATGAAAAACTAAACCTTATGTTTTTTTTTTTTTTCTTAACAGATTAACAAAGCAGACAGCACATGCAATCCAACCGAAATTGTCCCCAAATGGTAGAAACCAAGAAAATTTACACATACCAGCAAAACTCGTGCGACGAACTAAGGTTGCGTTTGGGACGGCTTTTTTACTGCTTCTTAAAACAACTTTATAGTATAAAAATTTTAATTTTTGTACTAAAAAATCGCTTTAAGAAGCAATAAAAAAGCCGTCCCAAACAAAGCTTAAGACTTCAAAAAAAAGAAAAAAATCAGATCTACCTAAGAACACACCTGAACGGAGCATCTTGATTAATAACTCACTCCTGCAACTGTGCAGCTCTACTTGTTAGTGGAACATAACGGACAGATGTATTGGTTTGAATGGTGATAGAGCCATTGAGGTTCTTATCAACCACTTTCAAGTCCTGAAATATGTTTCCAACAGGTATCACCATTCTTCCACCCGGCTTAAGTTGGTCCAGTAATGCTGTAGGAATTTCGCTGGCTGCTGCACCAACATGAATTGCGTCATACGGTGCCAATTCCGGCCAACCGAGCCTTCCATCTGTAAAGCCAACGATAGATCCATGTCATTTAGTCCTATATATATATATATGTGACACTAATCCCAAAAATTTTAAAACTCAGATTTAAATAAGAATATCCTGACCCAATTTTTCTTTCCTTCAAATGCGTCCAGTTCATCCGCATAACGTCTCCTGTTTCACCATATTTCTCCTCACCATCTAATTATGCAAAGTACAACCTGCCTCGTTCTGTCATTTAAACGTATGTTCTATCCAATGATATTTAGCTTCCATTTTTCAATAAGATATTAGAAAGTTGTCTATAATTTCTCTTTTCTATTAAATTCAATATGTTTTTAGGTCTTATAGACTTGTTTTCCAATGACTGCATGATGGATTATTGTTAAAAAAATTTATTTGCAATATGGTAATTTATTTATTAAATTTAGGGTTACATGAATTTTGAAGTTTAGGGCCCGCATGATTATTTTATGCATGTGCTTTGATCGAGTATTATTTATTTAGTTATTTATTTCTTTAATAATTCATGGTAAAATTTCAACCAAAGGCAAGCATCTTTGGTTTTGAGACCCTTATATGACCTATTTTTTTTGCTTTTAATTTCAACTTAATCTTCTATTTCAGCTCCTCACTTTGCTGGATGTCTCTAATATATTATGATTTATATAACCATCTTTATAAACAAACAGGTGTATTGGTAAATACTTGTCTTTTTTTTTTTCTGCCAACTATTAAGGACTTTTTCCCTACTTGCTGCATCAAAAGAAAATAGCAATCTGATAAAAAAACCAAACCGTTGGTTTGGGAGGGAAGAGAGGACAAGGAGAAATGTAGCAGAAATCAATTACCAGATCTTTGTCTAGGGAAATAATAGTTTTGTTTTTATGTTGAATTTTTATTTGAACTTATTCAAAGTTAGTTGTGATATAATTTTAATAAAAATATTAAATTTCATGTAAGCTGATATTTTACTTAAAATTGAAGGCAACTATGCCACATCACCATTATTCAGTCATCAAAGTAGCATGGTGTTAGACCGATCCTCCCTGGACCGGTCCAGCCGGCCCAATCCAGTGGGCCGGTTCGCTTTTACCGAAGAAGGGGGCGGGCAGAACATGAGGCAGAAGCCGCCTGAAGGCTAGAGGTGGGGTCCACTTGAAATTCAAGTTATTTCTTGGAGCCAAAATGAGGGGAAGTGAGGGCAATTAGGTCCTTTTGTATCTATTTTGAATTGTATGCATTAAGTAGGGAGTAATGGGGAGATTTAGGGTTAGGTGATTTTGTTTTGAAGTTTCTCTTGTTCTTCTTGTTGATTTGAGCTCTAGATCGTATTCTAGAGATTGGGAGAGTGCGATCCTCCTCTCGAATAGAGGATCCTTGTATCTTTGCTATTTTCCTTGCATCTATTAGTAAAATACAAGTCGTTTATCCATTTTTCCTGCAGTTTTCTCTGTTTTCTCTCAGTTTTGGGCTGTTTTCCTGCTGTGGACAGCAGTTGTTCTTGAGATCTATTGCCAAAGTATTTCCTATCAAATTGGTATCAGAGCAAGTCTTGGGACAAGTCGTGGGCTGTTTTGATCAATTTCAGCGGTTGAAATTGTATCGGAAAGGGAGAAAATCGCTGAAATTTTTTTCCAGATCTTGAGATCTTCTCCTAAATTGCAAGCCGTAGGAGATGGCGGCTAAGAAGGTGGATGCTTTGGAGGAGAGGATTGAAGGAGAGATAAATCAAATTAAGGAAACCGTAGAAGAAAGAATGTCCTCCATAGAAGGACAAGTGGCCGATCTACGGGATATGATGAAAAAGATGTTGGAGTTTCAAACCCAATCGGCGGCGTCTGATGCAAAAGGGCCCACAGTGAAAAACGCTAACTCTGAAATCCATCGGGAGGAAGAGGAAGTGGAAATCGTGGAAGGGAGTAGGGGAAGACCTCATCTGGAGCCTTTCCAGAGAGAGGAGAGAGGAGGAAGGCATGTGGAAAGACAAGGCTATGGGGGTGGGGAACCCAGAGGGGCTGGTTGGGAGCATCTGGGAGGATTTCAGGGGCGCCGGGAAGCAATTTTTGAAGATCGGAGAGGAGATTTGGAAGAGGGATTGGGACAGGATAGAGCAAGGGAAGATCGGGATACATAGGGGGGTCCAGGCACATGGGAGAGGGGAAACTATGGAGGATTAAGGGGGAATGGCGGGGATCGGAAGGTGAGAAAATTGAAAATGCCAATTTTTGAAGGGGAGGATGCCTATGGGTGGATCTACAAAGTGGAGAGGTACTTTGCTATTAACGGATTGACAGAGGAGGAGAAGTTGTCGGCAGCGGGTTTATGTCTGGAAGGGAAGGCACTCTCTTGGTACATGTGGAGAGATCAGAGGAGACCTATCAGGAGCTGGGGAGAATTCAAGGACAGTTTGTTAGAGCGTTTCCAAACCGATCGGGGAGGAGACTTCTACGAGCAGTTCTTTGCCCTGGTTCAGGAGGGGTCTGTGGCAGACTATCGAGAGAGGTTTGAGCATCTAGCCAGCAGAGTGGAGCGCTTGTCTGAAACGGTGCTGGAGGGCAACTTTATGAAGGGGTTAAAGGCCGAGGTGCGAGCAGCGGTGAAGGTCCTGATGCCCAGGGACCTAGGGGAGGCCATGAAGCTTGCACAGTTGGTCGAAAATCAAAAGAACCTGGAGAAGGGAGCGAAAAGTAGTAGTAGCTCGGGAGGCACTTA
>NW_021319423.1:174568-180370 GCF_001605985.2 Dendrobium catenatum
GCAGCACTTCTCAAGTTAGCTCTCAGCTGGTGCTTCTGGAGAACCTCTAACCCTTCAAATGCCCCCCAGTGCTCTTCCTCTGTTCTGCTATAAACTAAGATGTCATCGAAAATACCAGAACAAATCGCCTCAGATACTGTTTGAAAATCGTAATTCATGAGTGCCTGAAAGTGGCTGGAGCATTAGTGAGGCCAAAGGCATCACCAAGGAACTCATAGTGGCCCTCATGAGTCTAAAGGCGTCGTCCTGGGTACATCTTCTTTCTTCATTTCGAATCTGATGGTATTTAGAATTTCAGGTCGATCTTGCTGAAAATCACCGTTCCACTCAATTCATCCAACAATTCGTCAATCACTGGTATGGGAAACTTATCAGTTACCGTTTCCATGTTGAGTGCGCGGTAGTCTACACAAAAACCTCCAACTACCATCCTTCTTCTTTACCAATAGAACGGGACTAGAGAATGGGCTGGTGCTGGCTGTTGATCCCTTCTTCCAGCATTTCTCTGATCAACTTTTCTATTTCATCCTTTTGAAACTGAGGGTAACGGTAAGGTCGCACGCTGGACCACGCGCCGACACTCCCTCCCTTAATGTGATGGTGTGCTCCTGCTCCTGGGTGGTGACAAACCCTAGAGGGGTTGAAAAACCTCCTCGAACTCCTGGATCAAGGGCTGGCACAGAGATGGGTATGTCTCCCCCTTCCTCCCACTCGCTCCTCTAAGCTGTGTAATTCCACCAAGTAGCCTTCCCTTCCCTGGAATTGTCTTGAATTAGGGATTTCAGAGAAACCCTGCTTTGCGTCGCCCCTGCAATACCCTTGAATCACTGTTTTCCTTCCAACCCATCACAAACTCATTCCGCAGTGTGCCACTAATTAATTTTGGTTTTCCCAACGTCGCTAACCACTTCATTCTTAGGATGACATCGTCTCCCCAGTTCCAGGGAAGGAAGTTTTCCTTTCACTTGTATGCTTGAATTTCAGCACCACTCCTTTGGGCAGATTTCCTCTTCTCCATTTCTACTTCGCCGTGCCATTCATCACCCCTAGCTCCAAGTATCCACTAACTTCAATCCCCAACAACTCACATTTGGGTGGTGGAAATGAAATTGTGGGTTGACCCCACTAATCAATCAACAACCAATGACCCATGGCCAGCTAATCGTCTTCCTTCACGCTTCATAGTGTGGGTCGGAGTGAATCCCACTACAGTAGTTGAGAGAGACTTCTGCCACATCCAGATGAACTCTTTTTCCTACCTCCACTTCTGAATCACTTACCCACCTCTCTTCGTCATCCTCGTCTTCACAAACGAGGGAACTTGAAGAGTTCGACTTCTTGCACTTGTGCCCTGGCATGTATTTTTCAACACATCGGAAACATAGCCCTCTTTTGTTCTCTCTCTTATATTTCTTTGTCAGTGAGCCTCTTAAACTGTCCCCATTTCCTCCTCCTGTTGCTTTTTTCTTTGGAACTTCTTTCACTCCTCTGTGGAAGCTCCATTGGTGGTGGTGGCGTAGTTGTCCAAACCTATATTAGTAAAATACAAGTCGTTTATCCATTTTTCCTGCAGTTTTCTCTGTTTTCTCTAAGTTTTGGGCTATTTTCCTGCTGTGGACAGCAGTTGTTCTTGAGATCTATTGCCAAAGTGATTAGGAAATACTTGAAATCAAGTATTTCCTATCACATGGCCAACCCCATTTTTATATATTCAAGTGTAATGGATTTAGTTTTTTAAGTACATTGCAATTCAATACATGGGTTATAAATATTTGAGTACTTGGTTGAGAGAAACAAATCCAAAGTATTTTATTTTTTTTGGAATTTGTAACTCCCCCAATAGATCATTTGCGGAGTAATTCTAATTCGTCCAAAGTTGATGTATTCAGAATACTTTAAACTTAGTGAAGTTTCATTCCTATGTGTCCTAATGTCAAAGAAAATGCCCATCCTGAAAAACTTCGATGCCTTCGATGTCGACATCAATGCAAACAACCCTAAGTGTAGCTGCATCTCATTCCCAAGGTGTCATATGACCTAAAAGTACAAAGGGATAAATTTTCATCTTCGCCTTTCTCATGAGCTCTGCTAGGTTTCTCCCTCGTGTGGTGTTTTCCGTTTTGCTGCCTTGTCCGTGGCCTCCGACGTCGCCTTTTGGTATAGGGTAACTTTTTGCCTTTCACTTTTATGCTTTCCTTGAGTTATTCGTGCTTTCTTGGGCCCTTATCGATAGCCAATAAGCATTTACTTGATCCCGATTTTCTGGATGGCAAGACTTCTTCTAGGTCTTTTCGTGATGCTTTATCTGGGAGCACTTCCTCTTTTCCAGACCTGAAAATCTCCACTCACCGTAGTTTGCCCTCACTGTGGATTTCAGAGGCCGAAATTCTTGCGCTTGCTGCGCCTTTTGATTTCTCTTTGGTTGGAAAATTTCCTACTCATTGACCCTCTCTTGAAGCTATTCGCAAATTTTTTCAACCTTAAGCTCATCAGTGATTTTTCGGTAATTGTTCTTAATCCAAAGAATGTGTTAATCAAGCTTGAGAACGATTTGGATTATTGTCGTGTCTTTGCTCACCGCTCCTATTTTATCAATAATTGTTACATGAGGTTCATTAAGCGGTCGCCTTTGCTTGATGTTGATGTTGAGTTGCCTATTATTCCGATTTGGGAGTCTTTCCCCAATCTCTCGCCTAGGATTCTTCATGGCCTTGGGTCCATTTTTGGCCACCCCCTATAAATTGATCATGCCACCTCCACTGGCTCTAGACCTTCGGTTGCACGTGTGCTGGTGGAATTAAATGTTTCTAAATATTCTCCTGATAAGGTGTGGGTTGGTCCAGACAATTTGGGTTTTATCCAGTCGGTGGTTATGTAGGAATTGTCGTCGTATTGCTCTCACTGTAAATCTTTGGGGCATTCCAAATTGGAATGTCATATCCTGCACCCACATGTGGGTGCTAAGCTTGTCAATAATGGTAACAAATTACCATTGATTGTCGAACATGTTCAGACTGTTTCTAATGTCCCTTTGCCTGTTGGTGGGGAGGGGCTTTCAGATGCGCCCTCTACGGATGTTTTGTGTGATCCCTCTGAGCCAGCTGCTAATGGGATTAATGGGTCTTTGACTGTTGCCTTGTCGTTAGCTTATTCCTGCAACAATGATAAGGATACAGCTGCAGCTTGTTTAGCTCTTTCGGATGGTATTAATGAGGATGTTGTTGAGGTTTGTGTACATAACAATTGCTTACTTAATGTGGCAGCTAGTCCTTTTGTTCCTCCTGTTTCTAATGTAGATTTTAATGATGGAGAAACTACACTTCCTGATAATTCTACCCCCCCTCCCTGGGGACCGTGTTTGTGTATCTCCTGCGGATGGGTTTTCGCTTTATAATTGAGTAAGGGTGTTGAACCTTTGGTTACTCTTCCTCACTTTAGTGATTCGTTACCTAAGGATGTTGATCCTATGACGGAAACTCTTGGTTCACCTCTTGCTGGGTTCCTATTTCTGTTCTTTCAAAGGATGCTTTGATTTCTCATTTAAACGAGGGATTCAGAATTTGGGCATGGTGGCTGGTTATATGATGACCATTCCTCAAATACAGGGGATGATTTTGATGAGAAAGCCTTACACTCTAATGAGAACTTTGATTTTAGTATCTTTCAAATTGCAGACGCTAGTTTGTTTAAAAAGAAAAATAAACATAAACAAAGGTAATCAAAGAAGAAATGATCACTCCATTTGGCTTGGGGTGGCTGCTAGTTTAATTTTTTCCTTTGTTGTTGGTTGCGGCCTGGTTTAGTGTTTCTGATTATGTTTGGTTATTGGTGGTATTTCTTCTGGCTATTTTTTCGGACAATGATGAAGAGGCTTCTGTGCGCTACCTCCTTCCCTTGCATGATGGCAACTTTGGTGATCTTTCCTCCTTGCGGTTTGCGTTTTGGTTTATTTAGGCTCCTGTTGTGTTGCCTCCAATGGAAGGTCCTTGCTTGGCCTGATGGTGGGTGCGAGGCCTCATACCTGAGTTTGATGGGCACTCGCCCTTTTCTTGGCTTTGCTTTTCTCATTTTCTCTTTATTCCCTTTGAGGTTGTTTCTCTTATTGGTGGTTTTTTTTGGCTTTGTAACCCTATTGTTTTCGTTGGGTCCTGATTGTATGCTCTTTTATTTTTAATGAAGTTTTATTTCTTTTGAAAAAAAAGGTGTCTTATGACCTTAAAAAAAAAGTGTCTCATGACCATTACAAAAGAAAAGTGTCTTACGACCATCTTGAATCCATCCTATGATGATCCCCACAAACATTGATTTTATTCACAAGATCAATCCCTCCGACCCGGTCCCCAGATTTGCCACTTTTACTATCCATTGTCACTGCTAAGCCCCAACTCTCATTTGCTTAGTGCCATGCCCTGACAAAATAAAATAAAATAATGATACAAATATTGATTCACTTTATAGACATCTAAACACCGAAAAGTAATCTTTTTAATCTATTTTATAGCCAACCAAGTAACTTATAGTATATCAAATATATTTAATTTACTTTAAACTGCATTTAAACTACAACAAAATTCTAAATACATAAAAGCAAACAACCTAAAATAAAAATGACATAGGAAAAGTCATTCTTCCTTTGCAGGGAAAGATTGGTAGTTATTTATTTATACCTTAGGTGATGTGGAATTTCTTCTTTTGTGATTAGAGGTTACTATTTTATTTGTATTTTACATTATTTTTTATTAGGTTAGTTGGATAATCCTTTCTTTATTAGATTCAAATGAGAATTTGACTAATAACAAGACAATGGATAAAAATGATTAATGTAGCCAATCCCACATAGTGGGATAAAAGCTTATTGTTGTTGTTAGTTGGAGCATCTCTCCAAATTATAACACTTCACTTTCCTTACTCTCCCCAAGTTCAACAAGCTAGCTAAAATATGTCTTAATTCCAGCCACTTTATATTTTTTCAAGTCCGCACACCAAAACTTCCATGGGCTCCGAAAATTCGGCCCCAGCCTCCCCGCCGTGCATGTTTTGCGGCTTTTTGCTTTGCGAGGGAGAGTTTTATGAATAAGTTCGATGTAATTTTAGAAGGCATATGGGTTGTAGAGTAAGGACAATGCCCAGAGTTTCGCCCTCATCTTTTGCGAGTAATTTTTTGATCTAGAGTTCTGGTTCTATAGGCGCAAGCCCCTATAGTTAATTACCCCTCTCGATCACGAGAAGAGAACTTTCGGACTAAGGCAAGTCGTCTAATCAGATATGTAGACGATACTTTTTTAGCTGGCATACAGTAGCAGCATGATTTGGATTTGACCAATTATGGAAAGTTTGAGTTTAAAAGTAGAAATTTTCACCATCTACACTTAAAGTGATTGGAGGGGAATGGATGTGGACGCGATCAAGATCCCATTAGTCTCTGTCATCCCGGGCCATCGTGGTCCAAGTCTACTTAGTCAGAGGAGGTAGTCGACCCAACCCGACAGAAGGAATCCTATGTCGGCAAGCCATGGGTGCTTCGTCCTAGATTATCTTGTAGACCAGGTGGATGTTTGTCTAAGGGAACAATTGAATCCACCTAAGTCTATAGAGGGCTTTGTGCCTATCGATCAGTACTCCTATTGATTCATATCTCAAGGATTTGTTATTGTCGAATAATGTAACGTATTGACTCGGCCATAACCGGCATTTTGTAGGTGCATTTTGGCGGCATAAAACACTTCGGTTCGAGAGGGGCCCGGATCATAACCATTTATCCTTGCCGGTGCCATTTTATGCAGCAAACCGCTAATTAGAAGG
>NW_021319423.1:180470-196424 GCF_001605985.2 Dendrobium catenatum
TTGATCTTCGTAGCTTATTGAAGAAGAGTTAAGGAGAGAGTGTGAGAGAGCATTCAAAGGAGGATTCCTACCACTTGAGCGTGGAAGGCTTCGCTTGATGTTCAAAGGTAAGATTTCCTACTTGTGATTTTGAGATTACTTCACTCTTTTCTTTCTTCCTTCTAGATTCTTGTGAGGGAGATCTGTCAAGGAGATCGGGTTCTCTGACCACACTAGGAGAGTGTGAAAGGACGAAGGGTTCTCTGCCCACACTAGGAGAGTATGATAAGGACGAAGGGTTCTCTGCCCACACTAGGAGAGTGTGAAAGGACGAAGGGTTCTCTGCCAACACTAGGGATAGTGTAAAAGGACGACTGGTTCTCTGCCGCATCGGGTAGTTGGTGAAAAGAGATTTGTAAAGGCTTCTCCACCTTGTGTGGGTGCAAAAGGAGAGACACTATTGGTATTAGTGCCAATACTCAGATTGTTGCCTCTGGGGAGTGGATGTAGGTCTGGTTTAGACGAACCACTATAAATCTTGTGTCGTTTATTTTTACTACTTTTTATTTTCTGCATTTTCTTTTGTTTAAAAAGTTGTGGTTGAAAAACTTTTTATAAAAATTAATTAAAGTTTATTTTCGGTTCAACTTATCTAAAAGAAGGATAATTTTTTAAATACCAATTCACCCCCCTCTTGGTAGCTTTGGGACATTAACTTAGGTTTAACAACCTATTCACTAGACTCAACAAATTTTTTGGAGACATTTGAAAATATTTGTAAATAACCCCTCCGATTTAGATTACAACACGGCCATCATTGGGGGTTTGTGATTATTTCTCTTTTGTTGATTGAACCTTGTCAACTCCGCCGAGTTGTTGACCGAGGATAGTGTTTCTCGTAGGCTTTATGTCCCACTGTTGAATGAATCTCTTTTGTTAAAGGCCTTGAAGGCCTAATATGAATGTATTAAATAAATATCCCGGTCAGCATCGTGAACGTATATTTATCCGATGGTTTTAACCTTGTATACTCCTATTTATTTGCTTATGAGGATTGGGTTCCATAGGATTTGTGCCTTTATTTAGTAAATTCTCTTGATTATAGGCCTTGAAGGCCTAATATGAATGTATTAAAACAAATATAAAAGTCGCCACAACCATATTTTTGTTTAAAGGTTCGAACGTTGTCGACTCCTATTGATTCATATAGAATGATTGTGTTCGAATTTGAATTTACTTATCGACCCGCGCAGTATCCCTAGGCATCACATGTGTACCAGTAATACATTCGTTTGGGCCCATACGGGTCGAGATTGTATTTATCCCTTGTGTACCTATGTGTATACAAACTACGGTGAACTTGTACGGGGGCATTTTGAAATAGTTGTAGTTGTGCAGGTAACTGTCATTTGAGTGCACACAACTTTTCATTTGAGAGCTTGTACACGCCTTCTGTCCGCTAGTAGGAGTGTTGCGGATCCGGTGGAAATAATCTGATGACGTGAGGCATCCCATCGTCTTGATGTTGACTCCCCTTTTTTTCATTCACCGGGGAGGGTCTTCTTTGAAGCTCGTGACCATTGCCTTGAAAAGAATCCCTTTTGGGGTCTTTAGTGTAGTAGAGTTGTTACTTCCGGCGTTTGTAGACACCAGAATTGTTTTCTTCCTAAGGATGGGACCAGGAAGAAACTTTGGAACACTAAGAAGTCTCATTCTAATTGTTCAAACGTCTCTTCCATTCCGCCAGGAGGTGTCCTTTTTCGTACATCGAGCTGTCTTTATACCCGATGTGTTCGTAGATCTTGGTCACCGTTGTTGTAGATGACATTTGTACTTGTGCCAACAGTGGTTCGTTATGCTTACGAAGTACCCACTGTTGTTGTCCACAAGTGGCTTATGTTTGCTGGCGAGGGACCGCTGTATCCACTACGACCTTCTAGAGATGTTCGTAGAAGACCCATTGTCCTTATATCACGTCCACCTTTCATCAATCTCAGGTGGGTTTGCTGATTGTCTTTGCTTGTAGGGCGGGTCTTTTACTATCAGGTGACAGTATTGCCTTCTTCAATCAACAAGCACTGTAAGGACTGTCGTAGGAGTTTATGCATCGAGGTCTTGTAGTGTGACTGTTTGTTCCTTGAAATTGGTGATGAAGATGTTGCAATATCCTTCCTAAAACTCGCAGGTGCTCGCATCTGTTGCATCTTAGTCACATTCATTTGCAATGGTTAATGTAAATGCCACACATTATCCCTCGTTCACGCTAAGCTTGATGTCTTCATTCATTCGCCTCTCAATTGAGATGATCGATGCAAGTTAATGCATGCCAAAGCTTGCAACTAACTCATGTACGGGTCCCTTATTCATTCGAGCTTGAATATGAAAAGCTTAAGTCAAACTTGCTTAAAATTCAGCTCAAGTTCAAGTTCTAACTTGTTTCATTTAGATTCAAATATTTCATTACTCATTTGAGCTAACTTTTGTGTCATTTTGAAGTTTGAATTCTATCAAGTCCACAAGCTCGAGTATAGGTCCCCTTCTGTCCAACTCAAGTATTCGCTTGTGTTCAAATTGTTCAAGCCATTAATGTTCGAATCCAGAATACAAGTTCAAGTGGTCTTGTAGATTCAATTACACATTCAAATTGATTTGAATTTCAGTTCTGACTTGGTTTTATTTTATTGGTTCAGGCCTTTATTAATCATTTGAATTTTGTTCAGGTTCAAGTCCACAAGCCCTCTATTCATGTTCATTCGAGTCCAAGTTCTATACTTTCAGTTCAAGTACGAGTCTTTTGTTGTCCTTCGTATTGTTGCTCAAATGATGTCTTCAAATTGTTCAGTCTTTGTACATTTCAGTGAAAATTTCGGCAACACCCTCGGCGTATCCCCCGTTCGGGGAAAAGTAGGGGAGCTGGGCCTTCCCACCACGCTACTCGAGCATGTATGGTAGGTGTCCTTAGACACCATGACCGTACAAATTTTCATGCCACCACGCTACAAGAGCGTGTATGGGACCTTCAGCGATATCCGCACGAGAGCACAAGTGAATCTCCCCACCACGCTACAAGAGCGTGTATAGGACTTACCCACTTCGTCGTATGGGTCGCACTGGGCTTCCTCCTACCGTGCTACTAGAGCGCGTATGGGTGGTTCTCCAGTCTGGCACAAATGTTGAGGATGGAATTTGGAGTTTTAGGAGATTGCCTGCCTCGTCGTAGGCGTCGGACCGGGTTTTCCGCCCACCGTGCTACGAGAGCGCGTATATGGGGTTTGTTGGTCCGTCGCAAACAACGAAAATGAGAACCTGAGTTTTAGAGATCATACCTTCGGGGTCGGCGACAGAGGCTCGTGGATCGAGACGGAAGAGGAGCAATTAATTAATACAATTAATAAAAAAAAATCTAATCTCTCCCTCTCCACTCTCTCTGTTCAGCGGGTTCACGGGATTAGGCCGAAGAGCTTACCAAAGGGAGAAAGTTACCTACACAGCAAGCGGGCTCCTCCTACTTGCTTCCAATCAAAATGTTCTAACTTCTTATCCAACGGGAATGGAAAGTCGTCTGAGGAGTGACGTCGAACAGCCGAAAGGAGCCGGAGGAGTGCGAGAGCGAGGGATCAGGAGAAAGTTATCTTCGCACGAGTGAGCTGCCGTACTGCTTCCGAACAACATGTAGGTATTCCGATTCGACAGGGAAGGAAAGTCGTCGAAGGAGCCAAGGGAATGTGCGATCGGGAGAAAATTAACTTCACAGCGAGCGGGCTCCCTTGTTACTTCCGCCGAAATGTCGTGACTTCCCGTCCGACCGGAAGAGAGAGTCGTCGAAAGGAGCGAAGTCGTCGAGCCACGAAGGAGGAAGCGAAAGCGAGAGAAAAAGGTCTAAGAGGCCGGAGACCTCATTTCCTCTCAATATTTAACGACACGAATGTATCGTGCATGCGACGTGGGGAGATCGTCGCGGTCGTGTCTGAGACATGCGACGTGGTAGAGGCAGAGAGCAAGTATGTTATTTTATTTTGATTTTTTTTGTTTTGATACAGCAAGTCAACAACTTCCGCATCAAAACTCCTAACAATACTTCCATCATTTTACTAATATCCTAAGTTATTCATAAAATACCTAAATCCATCATATTTCCCTTCATACCTCTCTCTTAAGCTCTACACAAAATCTGCCCAAATCCCACTACTCTTTGGAAGATTTTGGTCAATATTGAATCTCTAACTTCTCAAAGCCTTCTAGGCTCAAATCACTTACATTAGGTTCTTACATTTTCTCACATCAAATAAAATTACTCAACTCATAACTGCACACCAAAGTCCCCAATGCACCCTCCATCAAAGAGCAGGTTGATTATCCCAAACCATGCATGCAGCCTTGAATAGAATCAAAATAGTGTAGATAAAAGTGAAATGTGTTCAGAAATACAGTATATTTAAATATCATGGTCTTATTAACTAATTTTGCAGTTTCAAGAAGGCATCTTACACGCGCAATAAACGAAATGATTGGACAGGCCGAAATATTACACCTATATTCCTAAAACCAGCACATGAACAAAAAGATTAAAGAGAAGATATATATATAATTCTCGCAAACCATACCAGAAACATGTAGAGAGAGAGAACCTCCATCCAACAGTGGCGCTGCTGCACTTCTATTTATATTTTCAATTGACACAGCAACTAGCTCAGGGATGTGTTCTACCCCAGCAGCGTGACCGTCTGGCCCAACCATCATTGCAAAGCATGCCGTCAAGCAACCACTCCCTGCAGCGAAAGGCCATTGGAATACTAACATGAGCTCTAGGTAAAATGCTGTTAAATGTTTTTAGGAAAAATGTTTTTAAAATCAATCTATATAGCTCATAGATAGGCCTCTTTTACACTTTAATGCCTACTAATAATTAATTTTCAGGGCATATATAATCATTTCAAGTTGCCTAGTAGTGCAAATAGAAGCAAAGGAGCTAGCATGATTTAAAAAAAAAAGTATTCGTAACTATAGATTCTTCAATAGGCATGAGTGGTGTGACATGCTTAGGGTGCGATTTTACTGCATGTTCTTTTAAGAGTATGAAGCACACTTCCAAAAACTCTAATAGGATGAAAATTGTAATACTCAATATCCGAAGCTTTAAATAAAGTCGTCTAGTATTTTTGGGGAATTGTAGCTTTAATCTTGAATTTCTCACCAAAGGCCTTTAATGAAATATATAATAATAATCTACCAGCCTACAGCTAAATAATATATAGTTACATAGCCTTTAAATATTGCAGAATATTCAAACACATCATATTGAATACTGTCATTGCCAGATTCGAAGTCCTTGATGAAAAAAGTTGAGGACTGCATTAGGTAGACGATAGTCAGCATAAAACTTGTCACATAATCATGATATGAATCATTTAATACATTATGTTAATGCTAGGGTGTTTCCTAGAAGCAATATGTTGTTTTTATTGGAGGAGATTTAAATGGACATGTTCATATATAGATAGAGGATTTTAAAAGAATTCTTGGTGGCTACGAGTTTAAAGCGACTAATAAAGTTGATAAGACTAATTATTTTTGTTGTAGCTTATAATTTTGTAGTTGCTAATATCTTATTTAAGAAAGGAGATGAGCGTCTCATCACTTATAAAAATGAATATAATAAAACTCAAATTGATTATTTTCATATAGAAAATATAAATCGTTTAGATTGCAAACATTGTAAAGCTATTCTTGAGTGAAAATTTATGTATCCAACATCACTTATTATTTTTGGGCTTTAAGATGAAGGGGTAGAATATGAAAAATAAAGTAAAATGTTGTTCTAGAATTAGATGGGAGGTATTTAAATTAAACTAATAAAAATATTTTTGATTTGTCTTTGCATGAAAAAGCTAATGTACATAGGAAAAGCAGCTTGTAATATTAAGAATATTAAAGTATCAAAAGAAAAAACTCATAATAGTAAAAATAGTTGGCGGAATCAAAATATGTAAGAAAAGATAAATAATAAAAAACTTTATTATAAAAATTGGTTTAGATGTAAAAACTATGAAAATTATAAAAAGATATAAAGAGATCTATAAGGAATCTAAGAAAGCAATCTGTGATGCAAAGAATTTTGATATTAATGATTTATATAATAAATTAGATACAAAATAGGGGAAAATATATATATGTATAAGTTAGCCAAATAAATAGATAGGAGTAGTAAGGATTTAGTTCAAGTGAAGTGCATTAAAGATGAAAATCAAAAAGTATTTTTTTTAGAAGAGGATATTTAACAAAGGTTGATGAGATATTTTGCTAAGCATTTTAATGAAGATTGTGAAAATACGATTGACTTTAGTGACCTTAGCACTCTAAATGAAAATAAAGATTTTTGTTTTCATCAACTTATTAGTAAAATTGAAGTTAGAGAAGTTTTAAAGAAAAAGAAATGTGAAAAAACTGTTGGACCTGATGATATTCCAATAGAGGTGTGGAAATGTTTAGGAGATGAAGGAATTTTTTTGCTTACTAAACTTTTTAATATTATTTTAATGACTAAAAAAATGACATATTAGTGGAGAATGAGTGTGTTGATTCTTATTTTTAAGAATAAAGTTGATGCACAAGATTGTGCGAATTATAGACGAATTAAGTTGATGTGTCATACTTTAAAACTATAGGAGAGAGTTTTGGAGCATATGTTATATCGTGATACTAATGTTTCTCAAAATCAATTTGGATTCATGCTGGGTATGTCTATCATGGAAGCTATACATTTATTGAGAGATTTTATGGAGAAATATAGAGAGAATAAGGAGGATTTACATATGATTTTTACTGATTTAGATAAAACATATAATAAAGCTCCAAGAGAAGTCTAAGGAGAGTTCTAGAAAAGAAAGGGGTTAGTTATTTTTATATTCAAGCCATTAAGGATATGCATATAGTAGTTGTTACTTGTGTTCAAAAACAAGGAGGTATGAACAAATATTTTTCTATTACATTTGGATTACATCAAGGATTAGCCTTAAGCCCATATCGTTTTGCTTTAGTCATGGATGTTCTTACTAGACATTTGCAAGAGGATGCACTCTGGTGTATATTTTTTGCTTTATGATATTCTTCTTGTTGATAAGACTAGAAAGCGTTGAAGGTAAACTTCAATTATGGAGGTCAACTTTAGAATTTAAAGGTTTTCGCTTGAGTAGATCTAAAACTGAATACATGGAGTGTAATTTAAGTAGTAATAGATCTAGCAAGGGTTTGTAATTTTAAGCGATCAAGCCATTAATAAAAGTACACATTTTAGATATATTGGGTCTATTGTTCAGAGTGATGGTGAAATAGATGGCAATATTATTAGTAGAATTCAAGTGGGTTGGTGAAGTTGAGGAATGCATCAGGCTTTTTTTGTGATAGAAAAGTACGATTCAAACTTAAGTGAAAATTTTATAAGATGGCGGTGAGACCTGTAATGCTTTATGGCGCAAAATGCTGACCATTAAAAGTGAAGCATAATATTAAGTTAAGTGTTTCAGAGATGAGGATGCTCAGTGGATGAGTGGCTATACTCTTAGAGACAAGATACAAAACGAGTATATACATGAAAAGGTTGGAATAGCTCCGATGCAGATAAAATTAGTGAGGGTTGCCTTTGATGGTTTGGTCACATAAAACGTCAGTCTTCTGATGACCCGGTTAGGAGAGTAGATGAATTAGATTTGACATATGTTAAGAAAGGTAGAGGTAGACCTAAAAAGATTTGGTTAAAAAATATTAAAAATGACATTTTTATTCGATTTAAATCAGAATTTAACTCTTAACAGGATACAATGGAGAAAAATGAATCATGTAGCGAATCGCACATAGTGGGATAAAGGCTTGATGTTGTTATTATTGTTTGAAATATCTAAATTAATCATGTTGCTAGTTTCATATATTCATTGAATGAAAAATATTACCATGTTTATATTTCATATCAATCCACATAAATTCAATAGCAATACTTCGCTAGTTGAATACAAATCTATTCATGGAGATACTTGGATCTTTATGGAATAAGAAAGAGAGAGAGAGAGGGAGAGAGAAAGAGAGGAGGAGGGAGCCTGTGATTTTTATTGCTTAAAATTATAAAACTAGTGATAATAATCTCTATCATAAATATAACCTCTGCAATCCAATTTGTAAGTGAGGTTGAGATACAACCCTATAAGAAGGTTACATAAATAATTGTATAAACCACGTGACTAAAATCTAATAAGAATCTACTACAAAATAGAGGTTGTTAGTAGCAATTATACATTAAATTAAATAAAAATAAAAAATTTCCAACTATGGATTGATCGTCATGATATTTTTGAATGCCTTCTCTTCCTCTATCAACATCAAATTCCTAAACTATTCTAAGATGTTCTTTAGATGGAAATGAATTTATTGGCTTATTGAGCCAATTGCAAATGCAATATCTAGCAGTGTGAGATAATTATATTAGCCTCCCAACTAATGATGGCTTGTGTGTGGGATTAGACTAATCACGGAATGGGTGGATCTACTAAGATGCTTGGGAGAGTTAGGCTATTTTTGATGGAGTTTAATTCTAAGTGGAATTAAGATTGGGAATATTTTTTCAACTTTTGAAGTTTAAAAAGAGATATTTATTTACCTAATTTGGGGCTAAGTAAATGAAGAGTAAGATTTGGGTCCTATGCCTAGGGGAAATGATTGATTGTAGATTTTATGTTTCAACAAATGAGGTAGACTGCATAAGATTTGGTCCCAAGCTCCTAAAATCAATGCCATGAAGTGTTTGGAATTTTAGGAAGTTCCAAAACATCGTGCACAAGAAAGAAAAACTCCTAAAAGAGAGCTCCTATTTTTGGTTTTGAATGTTTTGAATTCATTTGAATAGGGAAGATTCATTCCTACAACTTTTAAGAAATTTTAAGGTCGATTTGATATGATTTAATGAATGCTTGTAGGTGATTTACATTTCAAGAAATTTAGCAATTTAGAGCAATCAAGTCTATGTTTCTCAACTTTGCGAAGTGTTGGACATGAATTTAATCAATCATGCACTTTATGGGTCTTAAAACATAGACCTTAGGAGGTCAATGAAGAGTCTCACAATAGTTTGGGGCTTTCTAAATTGATTAAATTTACCTTCAAGCATTTGCAAAATTTCATGAAAGTTCATAGGCCTCAACATATGCACATTCTTATTATTGTATATAATGTTTATAATGATCTATATTTGAATGAAAAATGCATATAATTTGAATGAGTTGTAAGTTTAAGAACTTTCTCGTGCGTATGTTGTTTATCAGTTCATTTAACCATTAGATTTGAAAACTACATAAATAAGCCTGAATAGTTTCCAAAATGAAATGGAATATCGTCTAAGAACCTTTGAGGGCCCATAATATACTCTCAATTAGCTTCATCAATGCTTGGAATTAAATGGGTATGCTTACACACTCTGCAAATCTTAGTTGAAAAACATATGAGGCTTGGCAAATGACCTATAATATGCATTTTAATTTGGATAGGTGTATGACCACTAAATTTGAATCCAATGACCCACAAAATCTAGGTTTTGTGGTAGGTGACGGACAGAGATGCAATATGAGTGCAAATTCATGCATTTGGAGGTTGTTGGGCACAAATACAATGACTCGATGCTCATCACTTTCTTTTTTCGGCTCACATGAGAGCAAACAAGTGAAAATCATCGCATTTCCACTGTTTTGGCCAGAGAGATTTTTTGGACAACAAAAACTGACTATTTGTTTGGAAGTGTCAAACACATCCACTAAGACTAAGAGACACAAGGTTTGCTATGTTTTAAGGGTTTACCTCGCCGAAACTAGTGTCTAACGGTTCCGGTCATAGCATATTTACCTTGAAGAGGTAAAGGTGACTGTAACGTGCAAGGGTTGTCGTCCAAGCTGCTTTGGATGTTGCCTACGTTGTCACAAGCTCTTCGGAGACAATTTTCTCAAAGAGGAAGAATCCCTTTGCTTACACTTGTATTTCAGTGAGTTTTGGAAGAAAGATTCAAATGGCAATCGGCCTCCCCTTGCTCGACCCTAGCACATGCAAGAGAGCTGCTAGATCTTCCATGGATGCACGAAGAAGGGTCTTTGCGCTCGTCTGCCACTCGATCTTCTTTGGATGTTGAAGGAAGTGAGGGATTTTCTCTCTATTTCTTCAGGCAACAAGTAGAAAAAGACAGGTCATGCCCGGCTCCAAATCGCAGCTCCCAGAAGATCGATTCTACCTTTCTCGGTCTCTCTCTCTCTCACACACATTCGGCTCTCTCTCGTTCCATCCAAGATGCCTACAGGGAGATGGAATGAATGAATAAATGCTCTCCCAATCTTCCTCTCAAAATTTGTTTCCTAAGTATGCATATGAGAGCCCTAATTGAACAACTCCCATAAATGTGGCACACAATGTGTACACTATGTACAAAGTATATGTACACTCACTGTCTGGACGATTGTTCCCATTTGGACTCCGCACAGAATAATTTCTCTTGGTTCAGACAAATTGACCCTCGGCCTACTCTAGCTATATTGAAGATCTTAAAAATCCTGGGATTAGACATGCAACATAGCTATCCAATTTTAAACTAATCAAAGTCGTTGGATTGAATTTCGTTTTTTTCGTTGGATTGAATTTCTTGATTTGGAAGGTCAATTGGATTTAAATTGAATCGATTAGGCTTAAATTGAGTTCGAATCGAGTTCGATTTTGATTGATTTGATTGATTTAATTTGGGTTTAATTTGAATAGATATGGGTTTAATTGAGTTGACCGAACTCAATCGAGCCTAATTGGGTCCGATTCGACTCAATCCGAGTCAAATCAACAAAAAAATTGTATCAATATCTTATGCCATTTTAGCTTCCAACATTACACAACTTTGCGGCTAGCATCATCATCAAGTACTATTGCAATGGAAATTAAATCTACCGGATGATGCCACGTGGGAAAATTTTGCATCACTCTTTTCACCTTTTCCTTCTCTCAAACTTGAGGACAATGTTATTTTCCATGATGACGAGAATGTTAAACAACAACACATTATAATGGATTCCAAAATTATACATTCAAATTGTCAAGCATGGGCTACAAATATGAAAGATCAGCCTACAAGCATTAAAAGTCTACCAAAGAAGAAGAAAGAAAAAAAAACATTTCACATCAACACTATAACAACAACATAGAGTGAACAAATAAAATCATCTAACCAATTGGTATATTCATATGTATTAAGCACAAACTTATTTATTTTATTTTATTTTTAGTTTTTTATTTTGGCAGACTGATTCTATATTGTAAGCATGATCAACCTAATTAGTATAAATACCTCTCTACTGTAAGGAAAGGGTTATGGAATGAAAAATTATGATTTATCTCTTTCCCCTCTTCTTCTCTTGGAGTCTACACCTACTCTAAAGGTGTCCTCCCTTCTTGGATGCCAAGAAGCTTAACAATTACCCACCCACTATTTCACACACCTGCACAATTCTTTTGCTCTTAGTTACATATTTCTGATGCACCTACCATAGAAAACTATGATTATAACCTATATGATACTGATACGCCTTAGGTTTCACAAATTAGGGTTTGCCCTAATTTTCCTTCTAGGATGATATTTCTCCACCAAATCAAAGTTAATCCAAAACAAGAAGAATGAGAGGAAGAACAAAACCCCCTTTGCTCACCCGGACCGGAAGCCCCCCCCTTCCGCCTCCTGTAGACCCGCAAGGGTCTGGGAGCCGGTCCATCAGATACTCCACCACACCTATTCATTAACACACCTACTACTGATTTCTCGACTAATGATTCTTCTCCACCTCCTATCTCATATATTGCTGACTTGGCCAATACAATAAAAAGTGAAGACCCATAGTATGACACACCCCTGATTTTATATCTGATGATCATCCTCTCTCTGGAAAGGATACTATAGCTATAACATGTAAGGTTCACATAGCTGTTGTTCAATCAAACCCACAACCTATTATATTTGTTGCCTCCCTAATTCTAACCATTTTTTTTCCAGATGGTCATATTCGTGAGGCACCTTTCGCTGATCAGGTCTTCCCTTATCAAATTAAATGGGCAGTATTTGTTACAATTCAGCATGTCTTATCATGCCAATACAGCCTATCTAATGTTGCCGACCCCTTCCTTTCAACCACCAACTCAAATAAAACTATTTCAATCACTAAAGTGTGGCCCCCCATATTATTAGCCTCTCACCACAGCAAATGAAAGCCTGAGATCAGCCCTTCCAAGACTAGGTCACAAATATTCATTATGAAATTAAATTTCTACGCACTAGATAGTAAAAAGAATAAATACATGGAACTTCTTTGATTGAATATGAACTAGAAATCGAGTTGCATATTAAATTTGAAAAAAGTGTATCACCATTAAGATACAAGATATTCACCTGAGCCCACATCAAGGGCACGCATGCCTGGCTTAAGATGATCCTTTAACAATTCAAGACAAGTTGCATGCATATGAGGTGCTGATATTGTTGCATTATAACCTATGGGCATCGGGCTATCAGAATATGGTGGGTTGCCATCCGGTACAAATAATCCCCTGTCAATGGTTTCCATCACTTCAGCCACTTTATTTGACTTTAAAGAACCATACTGCAGCAAATGCTCAATGAGTCCTTTGTTCTTTTCAATGGATGACACTGTCCACAAACCCTGTAATAACAACAAATGAAGAGCAAGAATTAATTGCTTTCAAAAAATACAAAATAACATAAGACAGAAAGCATTCCACATACATATAAGCCAAATACACAGTAGATGATAAAAATAGAGCACGGCAAGCAATCAACAGTCTTCTGCACGTTAATTTAACAATAAACTAGTACTTACTAACAACCATAAGAAAACACAGGAACAAAAATAAACAGCACTTACGGACAGTTCAAGAAAGAATAAGAATAAATAAAAAACTGACGGAGACTTGGTCCTTGATTTTACAACAGAAAAAAATATGGCCTCTTAAAGTAAGAAAATGCAGCCCGAAAATATTTCAACGGTGAATATAGAACAATATGGAAAGTATGCATTAAACTTAAGATCATAAAAAAAAAATTGAAACAAAGAAAAGAAGTAAACCGCCTATAACTTCCTACCCTCACTTTTTCCTGATTAATTATTAATCTCCCAATTTCATAACTTCACTCTCAAACAAATCTAGACAATTTGGCACACAGTTCGTCAATCTCAGACAATGTCTCACTTTTATATTATTCTTCCAAAATACTTTTAACAAAAGAAATTGAAAGCCCACAAAGATCTCAAACTTATTGAACCTAATCCTCAAGTATCTCCTTGCAACTCAAGCCTATTCGATAAAACCAACAAAATTAGAAAGATACATAGAAGATTAGCATGATCCTTGAGAAAGGATGAGACACTAAATCGAGAAATGATCCAAATTTTTAACATCAAATAGTATTTCTTTTCACTAAGGTATTGGCACGTTCTTCCCCTCCTGTAGCCACTATCTGGTATGCAATCAGCACTCTTGGCATTGAGCTACATGCTTGCACAGTGCACGATCGTGCCCTTTACAGCCTGCACTCATGATCTATAATTGTGTCACACTTGATGCTTGCAATCAAAATCACGCTTATGTCCCAAGTGCCAACGTTTCCTGGCGTCGGAATCTACCAAACTTTGAGTTCATGGCTATCTTAATCCATCTACTGCCTCAGTGTCCAAGGCAGAGCACTCATTGCTTCAATTTAATTCTGTTATACTCTTGTGGCTCATTAATTGATATTCCTCCACTTTTGTCCAGCATAGTGCCCATCGCTTCCTTTGGCTCCATGTCATTCCTCGGTACCCTCTTAACCTGTGTCATCGGGTTTGGATCTGACTCTGCTTTAGCCGCCTACTACAAAATTTTAACATTGTAATACATCCCCTTTAGCCGTTCTTACAACTAGGGCATCAATTGCTTAGAAATCTTGGTTTGCATACGCTCCTTGTTCTTTTACTGAGGTCATTATGGGAAGTGGCTCCTGGATCTCAACCTAATTCCTCAACTATAACTTTCATATATTTTTAGCAAGATTCAATACCAACTGATGACAAGCTACACTCCATTTTATAGTAAACCTAATCTCATTTTTCCAAATGAAGAGATTAATGAGTTAGCATTTCCGCTTGCTTTCACTATTGTTGCCAAGTTTTCCAGGGATCATCCTAGTCTTGAAATTGCTTGAAGATTTATATATGATTTACAAATTCAAAATTTTTTCATCAGGCTTCTTGAGTTCAGTGTGTTCTTATCAAACTTTCCTTAGAAACTGATGACAAGCTACACTCCATTTTATAGTAAACCTACTCTCATTTTTTCTAATGAAAAGATTAGTGAGTTAGCATTACCTTTTGCATTCACTATTGTTTCCAAGTTTTGAAGGGGTCATCCAAGTCTTGAAATTTTTGTAGATTTATATATGATTTACAAGTAATTCAAAAAATTTTCATCAGGCTTCTTGATTTCAGTGTATTCTTATCAAACTATTCGTATGGAGATCATATTCTGTGAAACTTCTTAAGGAAGCTAAACTCTTAAACATCAAGGGCATTTTAATGTAATGGTAGGAATTTCATTAAAAAACTCCACAGTTGTGGGCTCCGAAAATTCGACCCCGGCCTACACTCGCTTTTTTTTATTCGGCGAGGGAGTTTTAACTAATATCCCCCAAAAAAAAAGTTTCACCCCCAAAAACTCAACAAAAATCCCCCAAATCCAAAAATCCCAAAAAGGAAGGAAACTAACAAAATCTCAAAAATCCAAAAAATATTAAAATTTGAAAATTAAATCCAATTTCAAGCTTTATTTAAAGACAAAAAAGCTCATTCCACCTCCCCGCAACAGTTCTTGTTTGTGTCGGGGGGACAAATTCAATTTACTGTTGCTCCAGACAAAGAGCCAGATGCCTTGTCGAAAAAATCACTAGGATCCATTCTCAAACAATCTCTTGCGAGTAAGTTAAGAACGTAGTGGGTACCGTGTCCTCTAACCGGCAGTTTGCCGTCTCAATCTTTTGGCCACGTTTTTTTCAAAAGGCGGCATGCAGGGAAACGGTTAGATCTGGGGCGGCGGGCCCCCCTCGGCCCTACAGCCCTCCTCTGAAACCAGGGTGTTTCTTTGCGCCAAATGGCATCCACGAAACAAATACCGTTCATGGCCAGCGCCGTTACGTTTCTTCAGGGCATAAATCCTTGAGATATGACAATCAATAGGATATGATTGATAGGGCACAAAGTCCCTGTTAGCTAAGGGTAAAAGGTGTTTTATTGTGTTCTTTTGTTTGGGTATTTGTGTTTTGGACTTGTGTGGATTGGGATTCGAATTTATCCCCTTAGACAAACCATTCAACCCCGGTCTACAAGGGTCCCTTTGACGAAGCAACCAATGAATGCCGACACAGGATCCTTCTGTCAGGTTGGGTCGACTACCTCCTCTGACTAAGGTTAGAACCAGGGACCATGAGTGAGCCCGGACGACGGAAACCAGGAGATTCATTGATCGTCTATCATCCATTCCCCCACCATGGCCGCTTTAAGTTTATAGGTGTTAAATTTCTTATTTTAAAATATCAAAACTTCTTAAATATCTCATTCTTCCAACATCCAAAATTTATCAAACCGTCTTCCAAATATCCAATTTCAAACAAATTCCAAATTCAAATACTCATTGCTGCTACTATATGCTAGATACACGTATTCTCTACGTATCTGATGACGACTAGCCTTAATCGAAAAGTTTCTCTCGTGTGATCGGGAGGGAGGTAATTACTATTAGGGGCTTGCGCCTATAGGAACAGAACTCAGATCATTAAAGTCCTCGCAGAAATGAGGGGCGAAATCTTTCTGGGGTCAGTGTCTTATCTACAAACCCATCTGCTTTCCAAATTACTACGGAACCTTAATC
>NW_021319424.1:0-5834 GCF_001605985.2 Dendrobium catenatum
CATGTGTAGGATGCACGAGCACTTAGTTTAGACTCTCCTAGATCTAAGGATATGGTGTGTTTACTTTTTTTATGTAATCCATGCATTTTTACCTCAAGGGTTAGTCCAAAACTTTATTTTAAATTCATATAATGTAACGATACCTTAAGAAAAATAATTAAGGACCCGTCTAGCAAAGTTAGAAAAATTTTAGGTGCTAGGGTAGATCACTGATTAACATGAAAACTTTAACATTTAAATTAAGTGAAATCACAAACATTCCATAATTTTTAGGGCTCTTTAGATCCCTTAATTAACCAACCCGAATTTACACAATAATTAGGGTCCGATACCTTCTAAAAATTACAATAAATCTATTTTAACTTAAAAAATTACACATAATATATTAAATAGTTTAAAATTCAATGATTAATCTTAAATAAACAGGGCCCCATAATTTGAGCCCACTCTAGACCTTAATTTGACCTAAACTAAAACTAACCTTTTTGCCCCTATTAGATAATTAAAAATTATTTAAAATTCCAAATTTTTTTCAAACACTTGAGAACACCTTATTAGATTATTTTTGACATTTGGGAGTGATTCCAATCAGTTTGGAACTAATTTGGATAAAAATCAAAAAATCACCCCTAATTTGGCAGTTTTAATAATTCATTAATTGTCCTAAACATCTAAAATTCATATCTTTGCATAGGGTACTCCAAATCCAACAAACTCAAAGCCTAACTACTCATATTAAGCCCTAGTATTTACCTAAAATGTTAGGAACCCCAAACCTAGCCTATTTCCTATAGTGATCTTTTAGACCCCCTCAGCCTAGCACCTAGGAAGACCGAGGACTTTCCAAAATTGGATAATACAATTTGAACTTTAATCACCACAACCCTAAGCATTAAAAATGGATTAAAAACTAAATTATCTAAAATATACCCTAATTCACTAATATTTAAAATCTAAATAAAATTTCATTTTCTGGCCTTCAACAAATTCGAACCTTAGGCAATTCGAATTAATCATCCTATATAGGACCTATCCAAAACCACACAAGCGTTACATACACATAAAGTTATTTACTAGGGTACCACTTTTAGACTTAGGCTAGACTAGTATTTATTTTTCTGCCGTGTGCTGAGTTTTTTAAGTTTTTACTGCATGTTATGGAAAATGATTGATGTGTTTGCTTACTCTTACTGCACTTTGTGGATTGATGTGATATGCGATAAATTACTCCTAGGTTAGGAACAATATTTTCATACTAATAATATTTTATGCAGGTGACCATGCTCATGAAGAGCTAAATAAAATTGGGACAAATATCATGATTTCTAATAATGTTTCATGCAGGTGCTTTGCAATTTACTCAACCCCCCTAAATAAGTGAGGGATAAAATCATAAAATAATAACTGCTACGGGTGGACTGCTTAGCCCTCATAAATAAGAGTATAGCCAAGTGTGACTGTGATGAGTACTTTTATTTTCATATAAATTGCTTGTGACATTATAACTGCTTGGGATTTTTATTAGGATAACCTTGCAAGAGAGTCTAGATTTACTGCTTTTCATGAATGTAATATTTGTAATATATATGTTTGAGTTATGAAAATGATATTTGAGTTGGGATATTCCTATACAACTAGAATTTTAAATAAAGAAGGTATTCTCAAAGAGGAGAGTCTTCTTTCATTTGGAATATCGAGTTTGGATGGTTTTTAAATATCCAAAGAGAAAAGGCAATACCCCTTTTAGGGGAGATTGTCTCTTCATCTGTATATTCAAGCCACGACGAATCCAAGGAGTCTAAGTAGGAGAGATCCATGGAGTCCAAGGAGAAAAGATCCAATAAGAGATAACTGAAGACTTGAAGACCTAACATCCCACTCAAAGTCATTTGCGTCACTCCTAGACTTAGAAATCCAGGTTGTTGGCAGTGGTGCCCGGCCACATTACTTTTCTGCATACCCTAGGTTGTAATTAAGGGGCGTTGGCCTATGGACATTTATTTGATTAGTGTGATTATTTTGATGTGTTTGATTTATATTTTTTGCCTCTAGGGTTGCCTATTTTTTCTAGTTTATTAGCAATTTGCATGCCATATTTGCTTTTGCCTGGATCTCGTTATGCTCTTTAAGGACTAAAAATTTCTTCTATGGTAACTAAAATTCAATATTTATGGTTTAAATAATTTATAAACATAATGACATAGGGAACTATTGGAATCGTCTAGGGTTGCAAGCATAATGATTCATTTCTCTCTCCTTCTAATAAGACACCTTCCCGCCTGCGGGTAGAGTCCAGATAATCTACCCTATGAGGATAAAGTACCAGACCTGGGGAGGCCCAATCTTTTATAAAAATTATTTTTATGTAATCCTATACCTCCTAAAGGACCATTATAACTGCAGGAGATTGTAGAGGGGTACATGACCGCATCCATCCCAAGGGATAGAGACGATTGCAGGCCTCCGCACTCCTCGCGAACAGGGCGATGGAAGAGCATATTAGATCATGCATACTACTAACCATTGAGGATAGAGGCTCTCACCAGCACACTCCGATGGGTAGTAATATACATAACTTGATCAAAATAATGGGTTTCTCCCACCTGATACATCAACTCAGATGGGGTTTAGTAGATGTGGAATTCAGTTTCCCATGGGTGCAAGCCTCCATGGTTAATTACATCTTAGGTTAGAGCCTAAAAAAAATCTCAATTAAGAATTATGCATTATCCTTTCCAAATTGGGATTGGCAAATGGGGCTAAGACTAGCTAGGAAGTCCTATACAAGTGGGAAGAGTGGTTCAATTTGGTTTAGTCAACATACGCAGCTCATATTGACATCCGGAGGGACTAAAGTAATAAGAAGAAACTTGAGAAAAGAAATCAAGCACTCGACACATGTGTTACAAACATGTTTTTTGGATTATGATTTTGATGATAGCAAACAAATCTTGTTTCACTATGACTGCCTTTTTTCTACTGACTTTTTAGGACTCAAAGATCGGACGAAAATCAGAATCAGCTCAACACTGGGTAGATTAGGATTGAGTCAGTCTGAAAATTTCTTTTTTCTTTTTGGAGTCAATTGTAATTGCTTGAAGTAACTGATGTTAAGTAACCCTACACACACACACTTGAAAGATTTAGAACTTGTGTTTTTACTCACATTATCCCGGACGATATTTTATATCGTCCTGGACTATCGAGTTCAAAATAGAAGATCTAATCAGCATTTCTTAGTTTACAGCCATAATTAACCGATCGGCTTAGATGATACCTGTATCAGCCAGGACAATATGCTCAATACATAAAGAATTTGCCGCCATGATTAATTTAGGTATTCTGTATTTTTGGAAATCAGCCAGGACGATCATGAGATCGGCCTGGACGATATCACACAATTATGCCTAAATTGATCTAGGAATCAAGGAAGTAATTAAAGATGATTGATACGATCACATCATCCTGGACGATCGTAGGATCGGCCAGGACGATCTATTTAAAAACCCTTAGTTGCTTCTGGACGATAAATATCGGCTAGATCAAATTTAGGGCGATGCTCTGGATGATTTTTCCTCTGATTTGAACTAATCGGCTAGGACGATCATGATATCGTTCGGGACGATCAAGCAAATTTTCAATCATCCAGTTTGCATTCAGGGCGATGCTCTGGCTGATCTTATGAGATTTATACTGATCGGCCAGGACGATTTCCGTATCATCTTGGACGATAAAGTCAGCAACTTGTAATTAATGTGCCCCTTTGAAGATCTTCTATTTAAGAGCTCTTGTTCAACATTTTTGAACATCCTTGACTCCAATCTTGACATGAGAAAACCTATAGGAGAGAGAGAGAGAGGGAGAGAGAGAGAGGATCTTGTGAGGGGGAGCTTATGAGGGATTCATAAGGGTTGCTCCAAGCATTGTTCCACTTCTTCTTCCCTAGAGTTTCTTGTCATTGGAAGGGTTGGGAGAGGTAAGTTTCAGCAAGTGGTCGTGGTTCTCTGCCTGCTTCAGGAGGAAGAAAAAGGAGTTGGGTTCTTTTCCATGTCGGGTGTGGCAAAAAGGAGGTGTTTTTGTGAGGGCTTCTCCGCCTAGCTGTGGGAGCTAAAGGAGAGTCACGTTGGTAGTGTAATACTTGGAGGACGCCTCCTAGGAGTGGACATAGGTCAAGTTGACCGAACCACTATAAACCCTTGTGTTATTTTGGTTTGTGAAATCGTTCTTTTGGTTTTAAGAATTTTTAAAAAATCCCAATTCCCCCCCCCCCCCTCTTGGTTAGCCTCGGGACTAGTTCATAGGGATTAACATCCCTAACGAACTTTCAAGTGATATCAGAGCAGGATTCATAAAAATAAAGTTTGAAAACTTTTTGAATTCTTATCCATAGCTAACTTTGGAAATCATAATACAAATGAAGGATATTCTATTACACGACCTCCCTTGTTTGACAACCTTCCTTTTAATTTTTGGAAAACTCGAATGGCTACTTTTTTCCAATCAACTGACTATCGCATGTGGATGCTTATTAAAGAAGGATATTCTCCACCTACTCATGAAGTTAACAGAATTAAAACTAAAGTTGCTTTTACTGAATGGACTACCGATGAAAGAGATTTAGTTCAATTGAATGCAAAGCGTTTGAACTATTTTTTCTGTGCTTTAAAGTCTGAAGATTATATACGTGTGTCTACTTACTCTACTGGAAAAGAGATTTGGGATAAGTTGTGCATTACTTATGAAGGAACCAATGAAGGGAAATAATCTTATTTGAATATTCTCTTGCATGACTACGAACATTTTTGTATGAAACCTTTTGAATCAATTTTTGATATGTATACAAGGTTTACTCAAATTGTAACTTCTTTGCATGCCCTAGGAAGAGAGCATTCAAATTATGAAAAAGTAAACAAGATTTTGAGATGCTTGCCTTCGTCTTTTGATGCTAAAATCACTGCAATAACTGAATCTAAGGATTTAAACACCTATTCGATTGATAATTTGCTTGGCTCACTTATTGCTTACGAGGAAGGGGTGAATCAAAGAAATCTTGCTGTAGGTGAGAAGAAGAAAGAGAAAACAGTGGCACTGAAGGTGCACAAATCTAACTCTGATTCTTTCGGGTTTGAGAGCGATGACATTGCCTTGATCACAAGGCAATTCAAAAGCTTTCTAAGGAAGAAGCACAAGCATCATCAAAGTTGGAGAAAAGGTAAGGATAATAAATATTCTAAAAGATCTTTTGATATTATTTGCTTTGAATGTGGGAATCCTGGACATGTCAGAGCGGATTGTCCTACACTTCAAGATCACACAAGCAAAGAAAAGGATGAGGAAAAACCCAAGCTCAGGAAGGACAAAAAGAGACTTCAAAAGGCATTTTGGGCAGATTCTGCAACCGATTCATTAGAGACTAAACCTGAAGACGAAAAACAAACTTGTGCTTAATGGTGGAAGATCATATTGATCAAAGTGATGAAGAAGAGGTATGTAAACCAACTTATGATTAATTGTTCGAAATTTGTGAGAAAATTCATGCATCATCAAAAAACTTAAGAAAACTCATGCTAGTTTGAAGTTGGAACTTTTAAATTTACAAAAAGAGCATGAAATTATTCTCAAAGATCATTCTATGATTGATTCAAATCACATGGCTCTACTTGATGAATTTGATGATTTAAACAAAAAAACATTCAGAATTAATTAATGAGCATGATGCATTAAAAGTTTCACACACATCACTTGAATTTGATTTTAAAAAATCTGAAGAGAGAAAGCAAAATTTGAGGATTGAAAATAATGTCTTAAAAAGTACAAACTTGAGGCTTAAAAAT